>NC_056744.1:104508347-104510847 GCF_019279795.1 Protopterus annectens | reverse complement strand
TGTGCCCATTATTTTGCTGTGCCTCTGTCAAGCAGTGACACTGAGGTTATCCCTGGGGTATACCTGCGATCTCCCATCCATTGGTCAAGATTTCTCTTGAACAAGGCCAGCGAGGTGCTCTGCCTCCCATGAACCAGGATTTTGTTCCACAGCATAGGGAGTCTCTGGGTGATTAATCTGTCCCTCCAGCACGTCCTATTAATAGCCGTGTCGAGGTTTAAGTCTCTTGCCCTAGTAGTTCTGATGGATTTAGATTTTTTGAGGTGAAGCATGTTCATTAATTCCGGGTTGGACATGGCCTTGTATGTCAGGCACAGGTCACCTCTGAGCAGTCGGTAAGCGACTGAATAGAGCTGGAGTTCCTTCAGTCGGGCAGCATAAGACATATTTTTGAGACCCTTTATCCTTTTAGTGAGGAACTTTTGGGGCCTTTCCAATTGCTGCAGGTGTCGGGTCAGATACATTCCGAATGGGGCATTGTATTCAATCATTGGTCTGATGAGTGATGAGTACAGGGGAACGATGACCTCCCTTGATCTAGATGTGAATCCCTTCATGATCAGGTGGGCAATGTAGAAGGTCTTCCTAACTACTTTGGCAATGTGAGTGTCAAGCGAAGGTTACTGTCAACCTGGGTCCCCAGATCCCTGATAACCTCTTCTGTGCTTAGTGGATTGCCACCTATATGGTAACTAGGGGTAACCTTGTTTTTCCCGAAGGGAATGACTATGCATTTTTTGGCGTTTAACTTTAGGCCATGGCTCTGGCACCAGTTATCCGTTTTTATGAGACCCTTCTGAAGGATGTCTGTGTCAGATGGGTTTTCAACTATGGTGCCCAGTTTGCAGTCATCTGCAAACTTTGTCAGCCATAATCCTCCTGTCTTTGCCTGTACTTCTGAAAAGTAGATGCCGAACAAGAGTGGGCCCAGGACTGAGCCCTGTGGCACACCACTTGTGACAGGCTTGGAGTCTGACATGGCGCCAGCAACTCTGACCCTGTGGGTTCTGTCACTTAGCCCGTTTGCAACCCATCTTGTGACGTATGGGTTTACGTTTAAGCTGGCGAGTTTTTCAATGATACCCGAGTGGGATATTGTGTCGAAAGCCTTTGCCAGGTCAAGGTAGGCTGTGTGGACTGCCTTGCCCTCGTCAATGGCCTTGGTGACTGTTTCGAAAAAGTCAACCAAGTTTAAAAGGCATGATCTGCCCTTGACAAAGCCAAACTGGGTTGGATCTAACGTCTGCAAGTCCCCTATGTCTTTATTTATGAGTTCCATTATGATCCTCTCCATAGCTTTGCAGACCAGGCTTGTCAAGCTGATGGGACGGTAGTTTCCCGGGTCGGTGGAGGCACCTCCTTTGTGAAGTGGGACCACCGTTGCCGTACGCCACTCCTTGTCCATGTATCCTGAGGTGAGACTAAGATTAAACAGTTGCCCTAACTGCGGGTTTAATTCCTCATCGAGTTCGTGGAGCACACAACCAGGGACACCATCTGGTCCCATGGATGCTGTGTTTTTCGCCTTGGAGAGAGCAGTTCTCACCTGAGCATTTGAGATGTTTGGGGGACTACAGTCCTCTGGTATAGATATCTCTCCTTTTGGGGGGGGGGGGTAGATTTGCACTGAACCTGTCAGCCAGTATGTTGGCAATGTCTGTAGGTTCCGTGATTTTTACATCATTTTGCACTAATTCTGAGCATATCTGGGAGTTTCCTCCCAGGTTTCTAACATAGCTAAAAAAGGCCTTATGATTGTCTTTTGAGTCCTTAGCGATTTGTCTCTCAAAATTTGCCTGGGATGCTTTTATGAGAGATCTCAGTTTTTTACTTATAATGATCAAGGGTGTCTTCCCTTTTACGGATTTTGCTCTGTCTTGTAGTAGCTTTTTCCTTTTGTTGTAAAGCTTGTTTATGGCTGGGGTCCACCAGACAGGACGCTTGCCTTTGGTACAAAGAGTCTTTGTTTTGTTAGGGATTGCCTGGTCCATGCAGTCCTGGAGGTGCTGGTAGAAGGCATTTGTAAGTGATTCAGCGGTTTGAGTAATGGTTTCCGCTGGCTCGGGGGCCTTGCCACACCAGTCTTTAGGAGTGTGAAGTCGGCTTTTGAGAAGTTCTTCACTGTGGTCTTTTTTATCTGGGGTGGGGGCGGGATGTGGACTTCCAGTGAGATTAGTTTATGATCTGATCTCACCAATGATGGGTATACCTCCGGTGTTGAACATTGTGACCCCATGTTTGTGATGATGAGATCCAGTATGTTTTCTCCTCTTGGGATGGTGACCAGTTGTTCCATGGCATTTGAGTTTATGAACTCTAGGAACCTTTGGGCTAGAGTGTTGGGGCTTGAGTAGTGATCCCAGTCTGTATTTGGATAGTTGAAATCACCCAGTATGATGGTGTTTGGAGATATATTTATCCCCTCCAGTGTTTTCAGGAAAGCTGTGTGAGGTTCCTGAGTTTGAGAGGGTGGCCTGTAACAGGCTACAAACTGCAGAGC
>NC_056744.1:104373347-104503347 GCF_019279795.1 Protopterus annectens | reverse complement strand
GAGACTGGCCTTTAAACACCGTAATCTAAGGAAGTACCCAATCTGTTTTTATTAATTTTGCTACAAATTATCTCCTCCGCAAGGACTCTTAATGTTAGTAGGGAACTTACAGCCCTTTTAGGTAGTATGGCTTGTATTTGTGTTAGGATGTATTTTCCTCATATAGCAAAAAGTGTCAGGTCACCATAAGATTTTTTGGGTAAATACCTACATGAAAAAAAAAATGTCCTGTTTTAAAAAATGGAAATGTGTAGAGCATCCGAGTCTAATATTGTGCACAAGTGTTCAGACAGGATGGCATGCATCCATCAAGATCAGGGAAGGGAATTTTTGCAACAGAATATTTTGCAATATTTGACAAAGCCAAAGCAGGATTTTTTTCATGGTCGAAGATTTAACAAATCACAAATAGCAACATTTGATGCATCTCTGGTGGTAGTTAATACTAGGAGCATTAACAATAAAGTATTTTTATTGCAGAATTTGCTATGTTCCCACAAGATTGATATCGTTGTTTGTGAAACATGGTTAAAGAACAAAGATTGGAAACCAGTTATGCCAGAGTATAAATATTTTCACTGTAACAGACATTCTATCAAAAAGTCAGGTGGAGCTGTTATAATGGGGATTAAAGATAGTTATGAGACCTGTGATGTGGCAATAAATACAAGCCTGGAACATATAACTATTGGATTGTATAGGCCATCAAAGTGAAGTGCTGTTGACCTAGAAAAATTTGTACGTTTTTTGCATGGAAAACAGGAGGGAAGAATAATAGTGGCTGGATACTTAAATTTACCGGAAGCAGACTGGAATAATATTGATTCGACAACATTAGTAAGGAAGTTATTCATAACGTATGTTCAGGAACATCAATTTCATCAGATTGTTAAAAAAAAAAATAAATAAATAAACTACTAGGGAAATTGAATGTACTAGACCTATTTTGTGTTCCTAAAGAAACTACTGTTACTTCATGTCAAGTTTTACCACCATTGATGTGCAGTAACCATGGTGTTATGAAGGTTAATTTGTTGATAATTTTTCTAAACTGAAATCTTAAACCAGTGCACAGAACATTAGTTGCAGATTATATGCAAGCAAAACAGTCACTATGTAAAACCAATTGGAGTGATGCATTTAGTGGAATAGGTGTAGAAGGAACGTGGAAAGTTTTGAAAGAGAAATTGTTGAGTGCAAAAAGTAAAAAAAAAATGTTTATCATCAGGATATAGGCATATAACGTCGGGGCATACCTGTCAACCTGTAAACATCAACAATCTGGACAAAGGCTCATGAAAAGTAGGTACAACTGGCCAAAAATCGGGACACTGATTAACATGAAATTTACATACAGAGTCATGTAACCCCACCCACTCCAATGGAATTGTGGGATACCAGCATGAAGACTGAAGTCACTAAATAATATATAATGGCAGACATTTAAATTTCAGACTTCATATCCCTCAGAAAAGACATAATAATGCAAAACCTGTTCTAGAAACTGAGTGAGTTTGCAGGAGCAATAGTTAAAATCTGTCCCGATTTTTGGGCCTTTGTCCCACCATTATTTTGCTTTGTCTAGATTTCTTGCTGAGAGAGATTGAGAAGTATGATGTAAGCATACAGAGACCACCCTTCCAAATCTGATATGTGTAAATAAGAATTAAACATCATAAGTTACATCAATTCACTGTTGATCTTAAAATGTATCTATGCAACCACGGTGAGTCGGCGGGCTATGAGGAAGGGGTGAGGATATAGCTGCATCCTTCAACAGTTTAGCAATCATTAGGAGAAGACCTATGGTATTAAGTGGGGAATAAAGGAACTGCCTATGGGTGGAGATGGAAAAAGCATGTTTCTGTGGAGTCTTTTCCTTATTTGTCCTAATTAAAATCCACACCATTGTGAGCAAGCAAACTAAAAGAAACCCGCCAAATCCACACTCCGCAGTTTGGAATTCATTGTAGGACCATTGGGTCGCAAGTTCTGTTTCGAGCAAGTTGGGAGTGCTGCCTAGTGGGGATGGAATAAAAATTTCCACATATTAAGGGGATCACCCTAGGTCTCCCAGTATGTGTCAGGGGGTGATTGGAGAACTTATTTTAGTTCAATAAACAGTGGAATGCATTTGTCATCACCTCCTTCACAGCAGAATTCTTTTTCAAAATTGACTTTCTACTTGCAAAGGTAAGGTGAAAGCTCAGAGTACTTAACATCAGAGATATTAATGTTGACCCCTGTTGGCCTATGTAGGTTCTCATCATGAGATATGACCACTTGCATTCCAGCACATCTTAGGTTCATAGGTTGGTACTAGGCTATCGGCCCTAGGGTCTATGCAAGCCTAGCCATAACAATTTCTTGGATATTTCTTCCCACAATATTTACTTCTCTTGACCCCTGTCTAGCAGGGTGACTGACATGATCCCCGCAGTGAATTTCCTATCTCCCATCCAATCATTAATCCAATCATCAAGGTTCCTTTTGAAGAGGGCCAATGAGGTGCTCTGCTTGACATGTATGGGCAGTCTATTCCAGAGTATGGGGAGTCTCTGGGTCAGGAACCTATCCCTCTAGCATGTTTTGTTCATTGTGATGACAAGGTTTAGATCCCTGGAGCGTGTGGCTCTGAGGGATTGGGATTTCTTTAAGTGGAGCATGTCCAACAGCTCAGGGTTTGACATGGCCTTGTATGTTAAGCAGAGATCACCTCTGAGTAGACGATATGCCACAGAGTATAGCTGGAGTTTTTTTTAGATGGTCAGCATATGGCATCTGCTTTAGGCCTGTGATTCTTTTAATGAGGTATTTCTGTGGCCTTTCCAGCTGTTGCTGATGTCTTGTGAGGTACATACCAAACGGGGCACTATACTCTATAATGGGTCTAATGAGGGATGAGTACAATGGGACAATGACCTCCTTTTTTCTGGATGAAAAGCCCTTAGTGATGAGGTGTGCCACCTAGAAGGATTTTCTGACTGTTGTGGTGATGTGGTTATCGAAAGTGAGACCACTGTCCACCTGTGTCCCTAAGTCTCTCATCACACTTTCGATGTTTAGTGTCCTGCCACCTATGTGGTAATTCATGGGTACATGTTTTTTTTCCAAAGGGGATAACTATTTATTTCTTGGCATTAAGCTTGAGCCCATGGCTCCGGCACCAGGCATCTGTTTCTGTAAGACCCTTTTGTAGAATATCCACATCATTTGGGGATTCAATAATGGCTCCCAGTTTGCATTCATCTGCGAACTTTGTTAGCCAGAGTCCCTTAGTGTTGGCCTGTACTTCAGAGAAGTAGATGCCAAACAAGAGTGGTCCCAGGACTGAACCCTGAGGTACTCCACTTGTCATTGTCTGGAGCTGGATTTGGAGTTGGCTACTTTTACAGTCTGGGTTCTGTCAGTAAGCCAGTTGGCAACCGATCGAGTGACGTAGGGATTTATGCCCAGCTTAGTAAGTTTATCTATGATTCCAGAGTGGGGGATGGTGTCAAAGGCCTTGGCGAGGTCCAGATAAGCTGTGTGGACCGCCTTACCCTCATCCACAGCTGTGGAGACTGATTCAAAGAAGTCAATCAGATTCAGGAGACAAGATCGGCCCTTCACAAACCCAAACTGGGTGGGGTCCAGTGTTTGAAGGTTGCCAATGTCTTTGTTTATAAGTTCCATGATAATGCGTTCCACGCCCTTGCAGATCAGGCTTGTCAGACTGATGGGGCGGTAGTTCCCAGAATCCAAGGCAGATCCTCCCTTGTGGAGTGGGTAACTGTAGCTGTGTGCCACTCAGTGGGCATGAAGCCTGAGGTGAGGCTATGATTAAACATGACACTTAGGTGAGGTGCCATTTAATTTTGTAGTTCATGTAGTAGACAGCCTGGGATGTCATCTGGTCCCATGGATGCTGTATTCTTAGCTTTGGAGAGTGCGGTTTCTACCTGTGTTGCCGTGATTACTGGAATTTGTCAATCTTTTGGTATTGAGATGGGCCCTTTAGGGGGTGGAAGGGAGGTGAAGTTGGCACTAAATCGATCTGCCAGGATATTGGCAATATCCTTGGGATCAGTATATTTAATGCCATTCTGTTGTAGCTCAGAGCAGATCTGAGCATTGCCATTTAGATTCTTGACATAATTATAGAATGCCTTGTGGTTGTCTTTGGAATCTTTGGCAATTTTATTTTCGTAACTAGCTTTTGAGGATTTTATGAGGGATCTCAGCTTCTTACTGAGGCTGGTGAGGGAGTTTTTTGCATCCTGGGATTTTCCTCTTTTCTGCAACAGTTTCTTCCTTCTGTTGTATAGTTTGTTTATAGCAGGGGACCACCAGATTGGCTTCCTTTTTTTGGAGAAGAGCATCTTGGTTCTATTTGGGATGGCACGATTCATGCACGAGTGGATGTGCTCGTACAGTGCCTTAGTGTTGGATTCTGCAGTCGAACTTTCATATCCCGTCTGCGTGGGTTGCATTGACTGTATGTCTAAGTGCAGCCATTGTGTCTTCCAAATTCTCTCCTGCTTCCCCATGATATGATAATGTGCTGGCACCAGAATTTCTGCTGTTTCTTCTTGTGCAATGTCGGGCATTTCAGAAGGAGAAATGATGCAACCTCCTAATGTAGACAAAAGATATAAAGTGGCCGACATGTGCAATGTACAAAATTACAGGCTTCACATAATAGTAAGGGAAAGAGTAGACATACAAGTGGCGGGCATAACCAAAGTTCCTCGATTAAGCTGCTAGATGTGCTTACAGAAGCCAAGGTCCGCTTACTTATTTTAGGGAACCGGATATAATTAGACCAGGCTTCCAATTTTAAAATCTAAAATACTCTAGCTAAACTGGGGAAGCTCCATGCAAACAAAGAAAGTGGAGAGTGAAGGCCCACCTGCCTATTGAATACAACTTGCATCCAGAAAGCCAGTGAAATGAGGAGAGAGAGAGAGAGAGAGAGAGAGAGAGAGAGAGAGAGAGATCACACAGACAGACACGCACACACATACAAACATACATACATACACTTAAACGATAGCACAAGTGCTCTAGATTCCTAAACAACAAAACCCTTCTCTTTCTAACACACTACTTTGACTTCTGAGGATCAGTGTTGAGGACCAGTCATCTGCAAACTGATACTGGCAGTGGTACTGGTAGCGTTGTGAGTACAAAATAGTTTTAGGGTGACACTCAAAGCACTTTCAACAATTCCTGCAACAAAAGCCTGTACAGGTATTTTGCTATGTGCTACTTTTGATCATCTTATCACTGATTTAAGCAATGATCCACTTAGTTACTTGTTTCTCAGAACCTTCGGGCTACAGTCAGCTTCATTAAGCCTTCTAGAATACGTCTTGTCTCATTACATAAACATTCAACAAAGGCTTACAAATCTATCTGAGTCACCAGGATTGTTTAGCAGTCATATTTGCTTTGTACCTAAAACCTTACCTGATTGACACTGACTGTGAAGTAAGCACTGGTTATCACTCACCATAATTCACAAACCGTCAAAGTTAGTGCTGTCTAGCTCCCTTTTATGGCAGCTTCTAAATTAGGAACAAACACTTAGAAAATCCAGAAAGACTTTAGTAAGTTTGTTCGTTCAGAGGTCAGTAAAACATAGAAACTGTCAACTTTTCCTGGAGGGGGTGGGATTTCATGCAAGTTCTCACATAATGCATTTTGAAAAGAATGCGTTTGAAGCGCCATAAAAAAGGGACTGTCATTTGTTGGTTGGTTGTGCCGCAGATCACTCATGGGCAAGCTGTGCCGCGGCTGTAAACAACTGCCTGAACTTTGTTTTTTAATTTCTTTAAATCTCCTGCCACAGTCTGAGTCCTTACTTGAAATCTTAAATAAAAATTAAAAAAAATCAGGAATTAAAGGGGCCAATCGGAAATTCATGGTACTCCGTTATTTTGCCCTCAAAACTGGTAAATACAGAGCAGTTCAGTACAGTTGAGAGGTATGCGTCGGGGGAATGCATTTCCATAAGAACAAGATACCTGATTAAGGTGCGAGACAAAAAAATGTAAGAAATAGAAAAGAGGTCGAACTACAACTTTGAAAACTGAAATAAACAAGCTGGACAAACAAATTAAGCATAGTTTGAGATAAGATTAAAATTTGAAGAAAATGTATATAAAGATATTGAGCATAATAGGAAAACATTTTATAGACACATGAGATGTGGAAGGAGTAAAGACATAGAAATTGATAAACTGTGTGTAGATTCTAAAATTTATTTTAAGATGAAACAGATTATAGAGATTTACAAAATCTTCTGCAAAACAGTTTGGCTCCACAAAGGGGGTGATAAGTTTTTCTAGTGACATCCAGGTAACCTCATACTAATAGCAAATTAGATTATATTGAAAAATAACTATGCAAACTGGATCCAAACAAACCACAGGGCGGCAACAGAATTGGTAATAATGACCTAAGAACACTTCAGCAAGAACTTATAGTATCATTATATCTATTATTTACTAGGTTGCATAAATATGGAGAGATTCCTCAAGATTGGAGACATACCCTTATTAAACCTGTTTTTACGGGAAAGGGGAGTAGGACAAACCCAGAGTCATGTAGACCCTTAAGTCTACTTTAATGCTGTGGAAATTAAGAAGGTAGTACTGGATAAGTTATTGTCAGCATTGGAAAGTTTGGGACTTGAAACCATATATCAGCATGTGTATGTTGAAAATAGATCTATTACCACCCGTAGCATGATGTTCTGTAAAAATATACAGGTTCATAGGTGTTTATTAGGTAACTACCACAAGGGCCTTTTTAAGCTTAGCCAGAATCTTGATGAGTGGATGGGGGATCGTAGGTTTGTCCCGGGGATTACTTCCTTGTCACTATTAGACAGAGGCACAGTAAACTAAACTTTAAAAAGGACACAGTAATACTCAAATCAAGGGGTGGCGTAAACCAAACACAATCGGGCTAGGCTTATAAATGCCCCAGGGCAGATAGCCTGGTATGAACCTATGCATCCCAAATCTCTGACGAGTCCTGATACCCTTGATAAGTGTAAGTATGGGCCTGGGAGATGAACCATTTATAGGTTACCTGTGTGCATCAGAGACATAGGTGCCAAACCAGGGATGAATTTCTGGTTTCCCATCCTGTTGTCCAAGTTGCACTTGAATTGGATTAGGGAGGAACTCTGCTTCACATGGATGGGGAGCCTATTCCATAGACAGGGTAGTTTCTGGGCTACATACCTATATCTCCAGCAGGACCTATTTATATCACAGGCAAAGTTTAAGTCTTTAGAATGGCTAATTCTGGTACTGTTTGTTTTGTGGATATGCAGGATGTCCATCAGAGTGGGGTATGACAATGCCCTGTATGCCAGGCATAGATGTCCCCTCAAAGGCCTGTAGGAGACAGAGTGCAGGAATAGGGCCTTGAGGTGGTCTGCCTAGGACATATTACTTATGCCCTGTATTCTTTTAGTGAGGAACCTCTGTGGATGTTCCAGTTGTTGGATATGCCTAGATGTTCCTCGTGTTTCACTGTTGCAGTCATCACACTTGGGTTATCTGCCTGCAGGTAGCCCTCAGTCGACCCGAATACCAGAGTTTTGAGATTTCTGCATCGGTTGCTGTCACTTTTTCCATGACATCAGGTCGTCAGGAGTATAAAACATCCAGCCGACGCCATTACATCAGTCTTTCTTGCCGAGAAGGAGCCCAAAGCAGAATCAGTTCGCAAGTGCCGGTCGTCCGCTAACTGAAATTTTCTTTTTTTTTTTTTCAAGTTTCAGACCCGAAGTCTTCTAAAGCTAAGCACCCCGTTGGGGATTCTTTTTTCTTGCTCTAACCGATGTCAGAAAAAATTAACAGTTGTCTTGCCTGTGGAAAGCAAATACCTCACAGAGATTTTCATTCTTACTGCATCACCTGTTTAGGCCCAGACCACGACGTCCCTTGCTGTCGGTTTTGTGCCTTGTTTAATGCCCAAACCATTCGTCGTCGGGCTGTTTTTTTAGCTAAACTCTTTTACTCTCATTCTCGGTATTCCAAAATGGCTTTGGTAAGCCATCCAACAACCGATCTTATGAAAAAGCACAAAGACAGACTGCATAGGTCAAAAACTGCCTAAAATGCTTCCGCTAAGCTAGTCGCCAGTCCGCCGGTACTCAGTGAGGTGCCTTTGCAGCCCCTGATGCCCCCTTCTACAGATTTGCAGGCCTCTGCTGAGACCGATTCAGAGTCTGGTATGCCATGAGATGCTTCTTCGACTATGGAACCTGCGGATGTCTCTACCTTGGATGGGTCCAGAGCTGATGTGCAGGCACCGGCTTCTGAGGGTGTATTCCGACCTACCAATATTAATATTAAATTGACATCTTCATTTGCAACTAAACCTACCAGGTTTCTCAGACCCAGAGTTCGCACTACGCCTAGAAAACCAACGTCCAAAGTGCATGCTCAAGCTCCCATGCCACAAAAACAAATGCTTAGAATGGCTGAAGACATTATTACTCTAATTAGGGGAAGCCAGCCTTCCCCTGCCAAAAGACAAATAACTGAATTTCCTTCTGATTCTACATACCAGGAGTCTGATGACTCTGACCCTTCTGATTACCAGGACATACCCTTATCTACCTATGAGGACTCAGATGCAGAGGAATCCATTCCCTCTGCCTCCCCTCCAGAGGAGTTTTCTTTTGGTGAAACCTTGCATACCTTAAGAGAACATTTCTGCTGGGAATGTCAGGACTATCCTCAGTCCAAAAAGAGACTCGGGGAATTTTTAGATTTGCCTCAGCACAGGGGTCTTGCTATACCCCCTGTCCTGGATATTGTAAATGTCTTCTTGGAGTCCAGTCCTACTCCTTACAACTTACCACCAGCTCCTAGAAAACCTGACAGGTACTACAGAGTACTTGACTCTCACAAATTTCTGTTTAAGAATCCTACTGCGGATCCAGAGACCATTTCCCAGGGACCTAAAAGCATTAAGGCTACTACAGCCAAAAACCCTACCACTTCAGACAGGAATTCTAGAGCTTTAGACAGATGGGGTAAGAAGGTATATACCTCTGCAACTCTTGCCATCAGGGCTTTGAATTGCCACTTTCACATGTTGAAGTACCAGCAACATATTATGGAACTAATTAAACAGAAAATGGTGTTACTTCCAGATTGTGCAGAAAATAAAGATTTACAAGAGTTGATGCATTCTGCAAACCAAGTTAGTAAACATACTTTGCAGTGTGGGTTTGATGCCTTAGAAGCATCTTGCAGGGCTGCTGTCACTGGGTCTGTACTGAGAAGGCATGCTTGGCTAAAGGAACAAGTCTTGCCTGACCATGTCAAAGCAAAATTACTAGATCCTCCATTAAATCAGGAGCGTTTGTTTGGCACAAAAGCAGAAGTAGTTCTTAAAAAGATGGAAGAAAAAGCTAAATCTATGCAAACCATCAAAGATTTCTTACAGGTGCAGCCACCTAGAGTCAGTAGGCATTGGCCTTCAAAAAACTGGTTCTTTCCAGTCCGTCTCAGGCCTTCTCAGTCCAAACCCAGGGGAAACAGACCACCAAATAGAAAAACCACAATCCAAATGAGAAATTAATGCTGACAAAAAGAAAAAAAAAATGATAAAATGGAACCATTTATTCCCCAAGATGTGAGAGTGTTCAATCTCGCCGTTTGTTCTTACACACTGGTTCGGAGCCGATCCTTGGCTCCGAGTCGGCTGAATCACAAAGCTCTGAATCTCAGAGAAGCTTGCGACCAGCCCATATCCCACAATCCTTCCTGCCATTACCCAGATCTAGTTTGCCGCTGCAACAGATCGGATCGAGGAGAGCTCGGACCAGATAGAAAATTGATAATTGGTTGCAGTTTACAGATGAGCTACATATTTTTTTGCTGAAATACCTTTATATTTCTTAAATAGTATATATATATATATATATATATATATATATATATATATATATATATATAGATATATCCCCTTGTTTCTTCAGGCACCCTTTTGTAGCCTAACCCTTTTTTCTCTGGGTGTGGTTTGTGAGTGTCTGGTATACTTATATAGCTTTTCTAGACATATATATATATATATATATATATATATATATATATATATATATATATATATATATATACATTTAAAGGATTTAGTAGTTTTAGCAGTTTTTTCCTACTT
Organism: Protopterus annectens; assembly: GCF_019279795.1. Taxonomy (NCBI): domain Eukaryota; kingdom Metazoa; phylum Chordata; order Ceratodontiformes; family Protopteridae; genus Protopterus; species Protopterus annectens. The sequence goes on along the minus strand of NC_056744.1, from coordinate 104,493,174 downwards.
ATTAGCCTAGTGAGTGTTTGTTATATTTAGTCATGTCGGAGAAAGCTAAATCTGGCTTTAAGAGATGTCAGTGTGGGCAAAAAATGTCCATTACTGACAATCATGCTTCTTGCTTCTACTGTCTTGGCCCTCTCCACCTTCAAGAGGATTGTTCTATTTGCCATTCTTTTAGCGGGAGGGTCATGACAGATAGATGCAGGAAGCTTATAGACAGAGGATTACTTAAGCCTGCCTTTCAAGAGGCTTTGGACAAGTCGGATCAGGCTTCTAAATCCTCGAAAGGGTCGAAGATGTCTGAGCCCATGTCATCGGCTCCGAGTTCATCTTCTAGGGTTCGTTCGCCGGTTCCACAGACCTCGGGGCAGAGCATAGAACGTTTATCTTTCCCTGAGCCCCAGATCTTGGAACCGGTGTCGGAGATGCCACCACCGTCCATTCTTCGGTTGGTGCCATCTTCGGCTCCTTCGACCCATTCTTCCAGACCGTTATCTGAGACAGAGGTGGATCGTGTCATGCAAAAACTCATGGAAAACACGGCCCTTTCCAAGTTGATTGCAGTTTCCTCCCAATTGGTGTCGAAACTAGAAGGCCTCCCCATATCTCCAACGGGTCCTCCTTCGAGACCCATCCAGATCTCGGAGCCGGGAGAGGATGACCTGATGATAGTGGACTGGATGATAGTGGAGCCCTCGGTGCCAAAACCGTCCATTGCACAATCGACACCATTGACTTCGACTCCTTCGGAACCGGTAGGGGAGTCGCGGAGCCGACGGTCTCTCCTCGGTTCCGGGACCGAGAGTCATACTCTCCCTCTCGGGGCCTCAGCGCAGACTGGCTCGGCTCCGTCCTCAGGGACGGAGCCCACGGCACCTGGGTCTGGGATGCTCCTGTGTTCTTCGGAACCGGGGGAGCCTTCGTCCCGGGGTTCGGGGGCTTTCGACCTTATGAGGAAAGTATTGTCTGCACAGTCAACCACTTCATCAGGGGAATCTTCTCCTTCCCCAAAAGGGCCTGTTTCTGTTTCTGCTCCCACGACCCATCCAAAGCGTAGAGCCCCATTACCTCAGCCACCCCCAGAGGGTTCCCCCTGTTCCTTGGAGGCCTCACCAGAAGCCCCCTCTGATGAGGTTCCGAGGAAACGGTTGTGCAAGAGGGAGGCATATAGATTCCCCACAGGAATCTCTAATGTCTGACACCAACTTGGATGAGGCAGAGGGGTCCCCCAAATCACCCTTGGAGGATGTGTCATTTGCAGACATCCTGGAGATCTTGAAACAGAGGGGTGATTGGCAATCCCTAGCCCCCACTGAGGATGAGTCGGTGCTGCTGAAGGCTTTTGGGGCTCAACCTTCTACCTCCTGGGTAACTCCGCCCTTCGAAGAATTAATGGAATTGATTGCTCGAAGGGCGTGGGAGGCACCTGACACAGTGGAACCAGTCCCTAGGAAACCAAACAAGTTCATCACTGCCCCCCAAGATAAATCTTATCTCACCAAGGGAGTTCTGGTCGATGCTATGGTGGTGGCGGCAGCCACGAAAAAAGAGATGTCTGAGTCTTCCTCATCTGTTCATCCTCCTAATAAGGATTCTAGGACTATGGACAGCTATGGGAAGCGCGTTTTTAGTTCAGCGACTTTTTCCATGCGTTCGCTAAACTATTTGACTCATTTCACACGTTTGCAGAGGGATCTCATCAAGGAGCTGACAGATACCCTCCAGGGTAACACAGATGGTGCTGTTTCAGACAAAGTAACAGCACAACTTAACACCCTCACCTCTATAGTAAACTCATCCATGAGGCTCATCTCGTATGCAGCCGAGGGATCGAGTAGAGCTGCAGCTTCAGCGATTGCTCTTCGAAGACAGTCATGGATGCGGCTGTGCTCCTTTGCGGAAGCCTTCAAGTCTTCCTTTGCCAATGCCCCTTTTGATGGTGCCACACTTTTTGGGCCCAAGGTTAAGGAGACTCTAACTCGGTGTGAGCAAGAGGGAAAGACCCTGTCTGCTGTCGGGGTCCGTTTTTCTCCTCCTACTAGACCGTACCCCAAAGGGCAACGAGGTGGGAAAATGTGGTTTTGTAAGAATCCGGGATCTTTCCAAACCACACAGAGTGATACCCCCTCCAGAGGCAGAGGGTGGGGGTAGAAATGGAAGACGCCACCCCGGCGGCAGAGGGGGTCTGCATAACCAAGGCGACAGGGATTCCGTCCCTGGGAAGCCTTTCCAGCACTCCTGAAGGGAGGCCCGGCTGTCCTGCTCTGGAGGCAGTCGGGGGTCGCTTGGCTTTTTACCCACTGGCCTGGCTAACTATTACTTCGGATTCCTGAGTAAAAAGCATTATAACCAGAGGATACAAATTCCCCTTCACATCAACTCCACCTCTACAAAGAAGGTTTCCGGATGTGCCACCCCGTCTGCGAACCAGTCCCGACGGACCAAAGAGGATCTGGAACTTACTCCAGGTTCTTTTTAGTTCCAAAAAAGACAGGGGACTGGAGACCGATCCTAGATCTCAGCAATCTCAACACCTTCGTGAAGAAGGAAAAGTTCCGGATGGTCACGCTTCAATCGATCCTTCCATTCTTACAGAAGGACGATTGGATGTGCTCTATAGATCTCAAAGATGCGTACTACCACATCAAAATGGCCAGACCGTCCAGAGATCACCTGCGCTTCCGGCTTGGAGCCAGTCACTTTCAGTTTCGAGCTCTGCCCTTTGGACTCACCTCAGCCCCCAGGGTATTCACCAAATGCATGGCAGTAGTTGCGTCTCACTTGAGACGACAAGGATTCCAGGTGTTTCCCTATCTGGACGACTGGCTCCTCACCACCACCACCGAGCGTCACCTATTGCAAGCCAGAGACTACACAGTCAACCTTTGTTCCCATCTAGGGATTTCGATAAACTTTGAAAAGTCTTGCTTATCGCCCTCACAGTGTATTTCCTTCATCGGAGCAGACCTAAATACACGATCGACACTACTAAAGCTCCCTCCAATAAGGGCGTCAACCCTCAAACAGCAGGTTCTTCTTCTTCTAGAGAGAAAGAAAGCCCCGGCCAAACTGGTGTTGAAAGTCTTGGGACTAATGGCAGCCTCACTAATCTCAGTTCCTATGGGAAGGTTACACATGAGGATTCTACAATGGCTGCTCTTCTCGCAGTGGTCATTCCAACACCTACCCCTAGCGCACGAGATCATGATAACAGACTCTTGCAGATGGGACCTCTCATGGTGGGTGTGCAATCAGAACCTCACTATGGGTCGTCCGTTTGTTCTACCCAGTCCAACAGCCACAATAACCACGGACGCTTCCCTGATAGGGTTGGGGGGGGGGTTTCAGGGAAGAACAGTCCAAGGAGAATGGTCCAACATGGAGTACACTCTACACATAAATGTTCTGGAGCTGAGAGCGGTGTTCCTGGCGTTGCAACACTTCCAAGCCCTTTTACCTGTAGGAACAGTAGCAGTTCAGACGGACAACATGTCTGTGGTCTGGTACATAAACAAGCAAGGGGGAACCAGGTCTTACCCATTATGCAGAGAGGCCATGAGAATTTGGCAATGGGCAGAGTCCACGGGTCGCTTTCTGATAGCAATGCACATCCCGGGGTCATCCAACGTCATTACAGACAGGTTGAGCAGAGCCATCCTGTTACCTCACGAGTGGTCCCTCAATCCACAGATGGCGGAAAAGATCTTCCGCAAATGGGGCCAGCCTTGCTGCGATTTGTTTGCTTCCACATTGAATGCAAAATGCAGAAGCTACTTTGCCTTTCTACCCCCTCCGAGGGATGTCCCCAGAGACGCACTGATACATGATTGGCTCCCGGGTCTCCTATACGCATCTCCACCTACTCCCTTGATTCCCAGATTTCTACAGAAAGCCAGGAACCTGGAAAGGACAATAATACTCATAGCCCCATTCTGGCCTCGGCAAATATGGTTCCCCTTTCTTCGAGCCTATCAAATAGAGGAACCATGGATTCTGGACCCAGTACCAGATCTACTGACCCATTCGTCGGGAGTTCCTCACCTGTCTCTTCAGTCCCTCAAACTAGCAGCTTGGCTGCTTCGCTTCCCTGCCTAGCCAGGTCTGATCTACTCCCCCCGGCAGTTCAACACATTCTGGTTGCTTCTCATAAAGCTTCCACTACTAAACTCTATACGAGTAAGTGGAAACGCTTTGTGTACTGGACGTCTAGCCAACCCCTTGGTAGCTCCTCTACATAAAATTTTAGAATTCTTATCTATCCTCTTTCATGAAGGAGCTTCTACTTCCACACTAAGAGTACAGTTGGCGGCCATATCAAACTTCCATATTGGTGAGGAAGGTTCTCCCATTATGTCTCACAGACTTTGTAAGGCCTTTATGAAAGGAACCTTCCATCTTAGGCCGCCCATCAGAAAACCTTTCTTTCCATGGAGCTTGAATTTGTTACTGTCGCATCTCATGTTGCCACCCTTTGAACCTGCTTCGTCATGTCTCTTAAAGTTCTTATCGTGGAAGACGCTGTTCCTCGTCGCCGTGACTTCAGCTCGTAGAGTATCAGAGTTGCAAGCATTATCGGTCACCTTACTTGATATTCCATCCAGATAGTCTCTTTGTGTACAAATCCATCTTTCCTTCCAAAAGTATGTTCAGTTACGAACATTAACCAGTCTATAGAACTCCCTACCTTTTTCAAGAACCATACTAACAAACTGGAGTATATGCTGCGCAAGTTGGATGTTCATAGGCAATTAAGATTTTATTTGGATAGGACCAAAGCTTACAGGAAAACGGATCAACTCTTCGTCGCATTTGCAGACAATAAAAAGGGCATGGTAATTACTAAACGTACACTATCTAAATGGCTTGCTGACTGTATAACCTTTGTATACTCTAAATCAAATCAGTCCTTACCCACCAAACCTAAGGCCCATTCTACCAGATCCATCTCCACTTCTTTAGCTCATGCAGCTCGCTTGCCTTTGGACACTATTTGTGCAGCAGCCACGTGGTCTAAGCCACATACTTTCATCACTCATTATAGAGTGGACAAAGTCTCCAAAGACAGGGCATCATTTGGTTCCACTGTGCTTAGGAACGTTCTTCCATGAGTCACTCGGGGTGACGGAGCTAGGGACGCTACCCGTGTGTAAGAACAAACGGCGAGATTGAACACTCTCACATAAAGAAGTTATGTCCTTACCATAATGTTCCATGTGGAGTGTTCATCTCACCTTTGTTCTTACATTCCCTCCCTTCCCCTCCCACGTGTTTGGAAGAACTGGTAGGATTAGAGTCTGATCGACTTTTCTTGACCCCTTCCGGGGGTATATGGTCCCGTGTATCATGGGATATATGTTTCTACCATTAGTTATTGCTATGTTGAGAGAGTGTCTCTGAATGTCTGAGAGAGTGTATAGTTCTTGCACCGGAGGTGTTGGATTTTTTGGTCTGGTTTGTTTGCAAACTAGATCTGAGTAATGGCAGGGAGAATTGTGGGATATGGGCTGGTCTCGAGCTTCTCTGAGATTCAGAGCTTTGCAATTCGGCCGACTCGGAGCCGAGGATCGGCTCCGAACCCGTGTGTAAGAACAAAGGCAAGATGAACACTCCACATGGAACGTTATGGTAAGGACATAACTTCTTTTTCTGGTACCTCGGCTATTCGCCTTCTGTGGAACAATTCAAAAGCAAGACACCATCTCTTTATATATCCATGATGACAATCATTATTCAGTTAATTAATCAAAGAACAATACCCATGTTCTTAAAGTGCCATATATGAAAAAAACAATCTATCAAATATAAGTAACTATGAAATAAGCAATAGAGCTAGAAACTTACATGGTGTAAAGATCAATGGTAAAAGCTCTTATGCCTTTGAAAGTTTTGATTGTCAATCCCAAGGGGTGATCTATGTTATCGGATGTGATTGTGTTAGGCCACTCTGGTACATAGGTTAGACTAAGAGGAAGGTGAAGGTCCATATTCTAGAGCTTTTAGGGGACATTAGGTAAAATAATAGACAGCCCGGTGACTTCTCATTTCATGTCCGCACATAGTGGTGTTGTAGAGGGGTTTATTTTCAGTGTGTTGGCACGACCAAGGGGTTCTTCAGGCAATTTTAAAAAGGAATTGAACAAGGTGGAATACAGAATGATAGTTAATTATCACACGTTATATCCTAGGGGTATGAATTTAGATAGTAGCATCACTTTTTGAATGGTGTTAGAGTATTGTAATGAACTTGGTTATTTATTTTTCATTGCTTCTGAAAAATGTTTTGAATTATTAGATGTACTTTATGAAATGTTATTTAATTTATTATTTAGAGTCATTGTATGATAAGTAATGTATTTATAAGAGTTAGATTATAGTATTTGTAAGGGGTATATTTTCTGTATGAGACTTTTGAATTTGTAAGGGGAAGAAAATACAAAAGTATTTTCTTTGTTCTTCTATGCGCTCCTTTTCATAGTTATTTATATTTGATTGTTTTTTTCATATATGGCACTTTAAAACTATGGGTATTTGTTCTTTGATTGATTAATTGAATAATGATGGATATATAAAGAGATGGTGTTTTGCTTTTGAATTGTTCCACAGAAGGCGAATAGCCGAGGTACCTGAACTTGGGGAATAAATGGTTCCATTTTATCAACTTTTTGTCTGCGTTAATTTCTCATTTGGATTGTAGTTTTTGTATTTTGTGAGTGGAAGTTGGATGGTGGTATAGTATTTTGAAACCGACCACCAAGACTGCAGTCTCAGGGTATGCAGAGATCTAAACAATGGAGTGTTTCCACCTCAAAACCAGGGAGTGGTAAGCCACCCCCATATGGAAAAAGTTCACAACGACTTTCCAATTGTCCTTCCTAGCCATGCCGAAGTACTTGTGCCCCTAGGAGGAAAACTCGCCCTTCATGCAAAAAACTGGATGTCCATTAGGTTCTAAACATTGTATCCCAGGGATACAGATTCTACTTCCACTCACTGCCAACTCCAAGTGGGTTGCCAGACCAGTACTTTTCCTTCTCCATATTATGGCTATTCAACCTGTTCCAGTAGAACAAAGGGGACAGGGTTTCTACTCCGGACTGTTCCTGGTACCCAGAAAAGAAGGCTCTTGGCGCCCTATCCTAGATCTATCAATTCTCAACACGTTTCTGGTGGTCTCAAAATTCAAAGTGCTTCCACTGCAAGAACTTCTTCCCATGCTAGCCAAGGATGCCTGGTTAGTCACCCTAGACTTAAAAGAGGCTTATCTGCACATCCCCATAAGGGAGTCTTGCAGGAGATATCTACGTTTCAGGGCAGGTTCCCTGCACTTCCCTTTGGCTTATCTACTGCGCCTAGAGTATTCACAAAATGCCTGGCTCCAGCCGTTGCATACTGTAGGCATAGAAATTTTCCAATCTAACCATATTTGGACGATTGCCTGATTCAGGCAGACAGTCAGGAATTGCTACTTCAGCACCTGGCATTTGTAAAAGGAATTCTAACTTCAATGGAATACCCAATCAGCAAAAAGAAATCACAACTGGTGCCCAGCCAACAAATTGTATTCCTGGGAGCAAGTTTGAACACAACTTCCCAGATGGCATTCCTCACTCCAGAAAAACAGGTCCATTTAACAAACTATTTCAAACTAATGGCCAACAAAACCCAGCTATCTGCAAGGAAAATACTGTAAGCCCTAGGGTTCATGGCTTCATGCATTCTGCTAATTCCATATGCAAGACTGCATATGAGGAAACTTCAGTGGTACTTAAAAAAATCTCTGGTGTCAACATTCTCAGGACCTGGAAACAGTAATTTCTATCATACCTTGTCTAAGGGCAGAGTTCCTTTGGTGGGCAGAAGCAATTTATGCCTTTCCTCCTCTGTCCCTCCTCTCAAAAGTACTGCTCAAGATCAAACAGGACAGGCCAAGGGCAATCCTCATTGCACCAGACTGGCCCCACCAGCACCGGTACCCACTCCTACTCAGTCTGACAGCAGTGCCACCCTGGCACCTACATCAGACACCTTCTCTGCTGTCTCAACAGGAGGGACAGATTTTGCATCCACAGCTGCAAACCCTAAACCTTGCAGCCTGGCTTATTCCCTAAATGCACCATTAGCATCATCCAGCAAACAGGTGCTGGACATCATCTTTGAGGCCAGAAGGCCTAGTACTAGGAAATCCTATGCTGAAAAGTGGAAAAGATATTGTTCTTGGAGTCATTCTCAAGGAAAGGATACAGCTGTGCCCAACTTACCTCAAATTTTGATTACCTAGCAGAGCTGCTCCACAGAAGCCTGTCCTTCTCATCCATTAAGATTCATGCCTCTGCCATCTCAGCTCATTAAAATACTGAGCCTCCTCTCTTTTGTCACCCTCTCATCAAACTGTTCCTGAGAGGAGCAAACAGTCTAAGGCCCCCTAGGAGAGCTCCCACCCTGACCTGGGACCTTAACTTTATACTGGAGAAGCTCACACTCCCCCCCCCCCTTTGAAACTGCTGCTTCAGCAGAGTTAAAATTCCTCTCTTGGAAAACAGCCTTACTTCTAGCTATTACTTCAGCAAGAAGAGTGTCTGAGTTACAAGCACTAATGGTGGTGGGAGCCCTTCATTATTTTCCATGCTGACATGGTTTGCCTCAGGACTAACCCTTCCTTTATGCCCAAGGTGGTATCCAGTGTGGCTTTAAACCAATCCATCCATTTGCCAACCTTTTTCCCTAATCCTCAGAATAAAGGGGAAAGGATCCTGCACTCCTTGGATGTGCACAGACTGCTCAGGTTCTACCTTGACAGGACTAAGCCTTTCAGAAAATCTGACCAGCTGCTAGTCAGCTTTGCTACAGGGGCAGAGGGCAAGGCCATTTCAAAGCAAACCATTTCCAAATGGATAGCACACTGCATCTATTTCTGCTACAAGCACCATGGAAAACCTACCCCTCTGGGTATCAGAACTCTATCCACTAGAGCTACTTCAACCTCTACAGCATTTTTCAGGGGAGTCCCTACCAGGGGCATCCTGGAAGCTGTAACCTGGAGTTCTGTACACACCTTCACCAAGCATTGCCACTTACCTATTTTTTCTAAATCCAGAGCTGGATTTGCTACAGCATTCTTACAAGGCCTGCTAGCCAGTCCTAACACTTCTTGACTGCCTCCACCCTTCCTCAGCTTTGGCAATCAACCCAGGTTTGATGACTGCTACAGTGAAACACGAAGAACATAATGCAGTTGTGTACACTTACCATAAATATAGATGTTCGAGTGTATTCACTGTTGCAGTCCTGGTTTCCCCTCCCTCCATCCCCCTGGTTTTCTATATCCTTTCTACCTATCCTCTTTATGGCCATCTTTTATGGCAGGCTATTTATTTTTTACTGGAGGTGTTCCACACCAAGTAATAGCTTCCTATTTTGAGGGCTCCTGACATCTTGGGCAAGAAAAACTGATGTAATGGCGTCGGCTGCATGTTTTATACTCCTGACATCATGGAAGAGGCGACAGCAACTGACGCAGAAATCCCAAGACTCTGGTATTCGGGCCGACTGAGGGTTACCTGCAGGCAGATAACCCAAGTGTGATAACTGCAACAGTGAATACACTGGAACATCTACATTTATGGTAAGTGTACACAACTGTACTTTAGGTACATACCAAAGGGGGCATTGCACTCAGTGACAGGTCTGATGAATGCCGAATACAGTGGAACAATGACTTCCTTGGACTTGGATGCTATACTTTTGTTTATAAGTTGCGCAACATAGAATGATTTCCTCACCACTGTAGACACATAATGGTCAAAGGCTAGATTACTATATGTGTGTGTGTGTCCCTAAGTCCCTGACTACTGGGTTAACTCTAAGTGGTGTATTGTCAATATTATAGTTACCAGGGATGGATGACGTCCCAAAGGATACTATTATGCATTTCTTCGCATTTAGTTTTAGTCCATGACTTTGACATCAGTTGTTTGTCTGTGTCGGCCCCTTCTGGAGAATATTTGTCAATGTGAGATTCAATGACCGCTCCTAATTTGCAGTCATCTGCAGATTTAGTCAGCCAGAGACCACTGACATTGGCCTTGACTTCTAAGAAGTAAATGCCAAAAAGAAGTGGTCCAAGGACTTATCCCTGAGGGACTCCACTTGTGACTGGCCTCTTTGTAGAGGTGGACTCCCCAATTCTAACTTCCTGGGTCCCGTCTGTGAGCCAGTTGGCTATCCACCAGGTAACATATGGGTTTATACCTAACCTCTTGAGTTTGTCAACAGTGCCCAAGTGGGGTATTGTGTCAAATGGCTTGGCCACGTCAAAGTAGGCAGTGTGAACAATTTTGCCGTCATCCATTGCTTTGGTGACCTTCTCAAAGAAGTCTACCAGGTTGAGTAGGCATGATCTGCCCTTTACGAAACCAAACTGGGTTGGGTCCAGTGTCTGGAGGTTTACTATACCTCTGTTGATCATCTCCATGGTAATTCTTTCCATAGCTTTACATATAAAACTAGTGAGACTTGCGGGTCTGTAATTGACCCACCTTTGCGCAGTGGGATGACTGTTGCCTTTCTCCATTTATGAGGTACGAAACTTGTTTGGAAGCTACAGTTAAATAGTAATTCCAGAGGCACTGATAGGTCATGTTTCATGCTATTTAGAAGGCATCCTGGGGTATTGTCTGGGTCCATTGATGCAGTGTTCTTTGTCCTAGAGAGAGCATTAAGGACCTGTTCCCTAGCGATAGTAGGGGAAGTTATATTTGATATTTCCTGGGGGAAGGTTGAGGAGAAGAGAGGAGTAAAGTTGGATCTGAATTATATCAGCCAGGAGGTTTGCTGTATGTTCTGGCTCCGTGTAGGTGGCTCCATTTACAATGACCTCTGCACATAATTGTGTATTGCCTTTGAGGTTGCAGACATAGCTAAAGAATGCTTTGTGGTTGTCTTTGGCCTGGGAGTCCAAACATGCCTCAAATTTGGCTTTGGTAGATTTTATTTGTCCTCTGAGTATCCTTCATAGTAACAGCTATGAATGAAAAATTGTGTTGTGACGTAATTTATATAACTTTAACTGCAGCATTTGACAGGGTTATACACAAAACCCTATCAATAAATTAGTGCAACTAAGTATTGATTTAATGGATAAGTGTAAAAAGTGTCCGAGTCAGATCCAGACTCATTTGTTGAAGAAGAATAAAAATGGACAACACAGATGGAGAGTTATGGCGAGTACATAACTTCTTTTTATAGAATGGTAAGTTGTATAAAAAATTACAAAATCTAGGAAATCAAAGGTGATGAAGTCATAGTTTGCTAATTGGATTAAACCCAAATTGAGTATGGAATATTAGATCCAAATTGAGTATGGAATAACAATATGGAAACCTTATAAGAAAACAAGCATGCATAAAGTGGAAAGAGTACTGTGAAAATTTAAGTTATGTGGTGCAGCGGTAGCGTTGTCTACTCACAGAAGAGGTTCTCCCATTCGATTCTCGGCTGGAGCGCCTTCTGTGTGGAGTCTGCATGTCCTCCCCACGGTCAAGTAGCATTCGAAAGACATGCATGAATGGGTGTGCCTTCATTGATGGTTGGGCGTCGAGCTGGCACCTTGGCACCATAAAAATCTACTGCCAATCATTAGCGGATCGGAGTTCCGCTGTGGCGACCCCTAACCGGGAAAAGCCAAAAGAAAAACAACAACATAAAAGACTAAAATATCTGAACTTGTACAATGTTTCTTATAGATATTTAAGAGGCAATCTTACTCGGGTATATAGGGCATTTAGAGACAACTACCTGTGGGAATTCTGGGGGTTATCAAAAAGTAGTAAAGAATCATCAGACCACCTATGTAGAAGATTTATAAGAATGAAAAGTGTACTAATTGGTTATCTGAGAGAGCAGATGATACATGGAATAGACTGCTAAATTGCATTAAAGCAGGCACTAATTTAGATATTTTTAAGAACAGCCTGCACACTTATGGGAACAACAGTTTTGGTATATTGGCAGGCTAGAAGGGCATTAATACCCATGCTTGAAATAGTTGTATGTGTGTTTGTATGAAGTGAGCAATGTTAGAGTGCAAAAGCTCTGCTGAATCATATCGAAATGTACTGTGTCCCATTTATGCCACACACACATGCTTTAAACAATGGGTACAGGAATAGACACCCACTACTGTTCCCATCTACAGTGTGATCATTACTTGAGAAGACCCATTTTGGCTTACATGCACTACAAAATTCAGCAGAAAGGTGGACCTGTGACTCAGAATTTTATGTGATCACCATAAACTTTGCAAGATATTCTGACATACTTCCAAAAGTAACAGGACAAGACAGACAAACATATATAGATGTACTGTGTATACTAACTGTACCTAATAAACAGCACAAAACGTTTACAACCTCCAAATACCGTAGTACATAGCCACAGCTCATGTCATATACAAAAACACATCTGTATTTGCAGTGACTTGGCTTTAACAAATTAGCTTTGCAGAAACTCTGCTTTAAAATAGCATCTTTATAAAAATCCATTTAATACATCTTTTGAAAATCGAATTTAATATTGTACGAAACCCATCTTATGTTGACTGCTTACCTCGTTTGTAGGCAAGTGGGCAGACTGACTTAATTATGTGACTAACATCTGCAGCCAAAATGGGTCCACACAGCAGCACACACTGTGTTTGTGGTAGTATCTTGTGCTTGTACTACTCTGTGCATTTCATAGTCTGAAAGTATTTCTGTGCTTATTTTTATTTGCAAAGTTCATCGCTAGTTGACCACATATACAGAGAGGGTAGAAAACACCCTGGGAAATATTATGTTTTATTAAACTATGCTGATTTATAGTGTTCAGGAGGTGGTCAGCCAGTAGGATTGCAGCTTGTGGTATGTAACTCATGCGGTGCTTGTGTACATTATGACTTGCCTTTTATTTTATTCATTTCTTGATTAAAAAAATGGAAGTAATATAGAAAAGTCTAAGTGTTATCTAAAAATGATATAGTGCGAATGTTAAAAATGGTTACTTTCTTCAGCCATTAAACTGAACAGCAATGTAACATGTTATGTGCTATTTTTTTGCATAGTGAAAAATCGTCTGAAGATTTCTTGTCATTTTTTGAAAGTGGCTCTGATGGGAGAAGAAAGCTAGCCAGTTTGAGTAAGGCCTCTCCTGAGAAGCAAACTACATGGAATATTTTGGTACCTTTCCTCAATTTCTATTTAATTTGAACAGCTTTATATGAAAATTGATGCAACACAGCTGTGTGTGTGTTTCTTTTGAGATTTTTCTAGAACATACATTACAGTAAATTTCACCAAATGTATCCTTATGGGAGGAGGCTTTTAAAGCACCTGAATTGTTTCTTGGACTACAACCTAAACAAAGACCGGCTGTTTAGTCCTATTATATTGTGCAGAAGTCTGTTAAATGTGTGTGACCCCTGTGAAGCAGCTTCTGCCTGCTGTAGTGTGCTGCCTACTGATAATAGTGCTGTTAGCACTAGTATATAGTTTAGATATTTGAAACTTTGAGATTCACACTGACATTTTTTGGGGACTGACTTTCCAAACAGCATTGAAAATCAGTTTTATGTGTTCCTACCCCACCTTGCCCCTTCCATCATCCATGCACAGTGACCTTGTCTCCTGTGTACCCTCTTACTAAATATTATACCATGCGAACATCGCAAACCCGACAAACGTGCATGCTGATTGGCTAATCCAATCAGCGTGCACATAGTAAATCCTACAAGAAACAACGCAAAAAGTCCGGTCGCTAAATATCATGCGGAGACAGCAAATAAACAGTAAAGTAAAGTAAATCTAATACCCAAAACACACAACAATTTAACGAAAACACAGAAAACTAACCAATTTACATACTACACTTCTCATTCCCTCACCTCGAACACTAAAAAAATAAAAAGTCATGCAGTCGCAAATACATCACACACACACTACATAACCACCACTTATAACACAATAAAACCAAGCATTCTCATAAAACCATTCACTTACCTATATTCCCTACAATATCTATACACAGACAACTCCAAAAATGTACATACTAAAAACACACCACACATCCCTCGCAAAGTCAAAAACACACCATACCGAACATCCACATCAGCATACATCTAATAAAAGCGCATACAACACCACCATCTAGTGACCAAATAGTAAAAGTACATATTTTAAAAAAATTAATACAAATTAAAACTACACCACATTTCAACATACCTATAACTACTAAAACATAACTACACGTTATAAACTTCTACACTGCTTAAACTATATTATACCAAGCACCACCTAACCCTTTCCTAACATTTCCTGAAAAACTAAAAAATAACATGTATTTAAATTAAAACAGAAATAAACAATAAACACAAACTGAAAGTGTGGACTATTTTATCTCACAAAAAGTGAATACAAAAAAAAGCAAACAAAAGCATAAATAACAACAATACAAACATAATACAAAACAAACTAACAACGTGGTATAATAGCAATAACCCACTTCTGGGTGTGGGTAATGCTGGATTTACCCACGGTTGTCTTTGTTTGGTCACTCGGGCTTCGCCCTCGGGACCAAACTACGCCAACCGTGGGTAAATCCAGCATTACCCACACCCAGGCGTGGGTTATTGCTATATTATCCTCAAGCCCTGTAACTTTATTGGATCAATAACCTTGTTTACTTTACTTTGGAAAGTTTGTCTCAAAATACCGTATGGAAATAGTTTGGCAAACATTCCAGAGTACTAAGCTTGACTTATTTCTGAAGTTACATGCAGTTACTGCCAAAAGCAGTAGCTTTTTGTCTACTGTATGTGTTAAAAGGTTTTTTTTGTGCGGTTGTGTGTTAGGGTGTATGAGGGGGAAGGATGTTGTTGTCTAGGCAAACAGAATGAGTGATTTATTTTATTATTTTTTTTATATGTAACATCTGATCTTGCCCAATAACCATATTTCACTGAAACATGTGTATATTCCACTTCCTTTTGTCTTACCACATCGGTAAGCCCAAATACATGCATATATTTTTCTGTGCATCTGCCCTCAGCTGATATTGTATGATATCTTGGCCACCCAGAGACATTGTCCTTATTTCCTATAGTGTTCCAATCTCTGGCTGTAAAATCTACCGTAATATTCTTTGTCTTGTTTCTCTGCTTTCAGTTAAGTATATAGTGTTGCTAATGTAATTCTTGCACCCAGCCAATGACCTCAACCCACTATAAACCTTCCCTATCTACCTTCATTTGTTCTTTATCCCATTTTGCTACACCCTTTTTAATTAATATTAAAACCACTTTCACTTTCCTTCAATTCCAGCAAAGCAGCCCTCCTTCACATTTTTCTTTTACAAAACGTCTATGTTCTTTATGATTCAGGTGCAGTTCCTTTAACCTTATCTGCAGTAGTATTGTAAATATGTCAGTATTTTCTCCTTTATTTTCCTGTCTGTAAACCCATTAACATTCAAAACTAATAATTCAGATTGTGCCATAGTAAAGCATATAATCTGATGTCAATTTTCATTAATTCCTTAACTGATGGGTTCAGATCCGATTTGTTGGATCCGACTCAAGCCATTGCTAAAGCTCGTGGTAACAAGGAACTCTTGAGCTTCTCCCTTACCCACAGTGCACCAACCCCAGTTACCTCAGATCTCATTTGCTGCTCCAGCGAAAAGACGTGGTCTTCTGCTACTCTCGAGCTTCGTAGAGATAAATGACTATTATATTCTTATTTCTTTACTGCTGATTGTCCTTATTTGAAACCTTACTCTGCTTCTCATTTTCATCTATTTAGTAGTACTTATTTCTTTTGTACTTGTGTTCACTTTAGATACTATTGTTAGTATATCTCCCTCTATCTTGGTAGTTCTTCAATATCTTTGTTGGTATTAAAAAAATCTTCTTCTTCTGTTTAAAACTTCTAAGCATGTTGGAAAAAACAACAGGATTTAAAAAATATGTAAAGTGTTGGCACAAGTTGCCTCTTTCAGATGCCCAGACTTTATGCATTTATTGTTTGGGTCATCTTCACTTGCAAGAGGACTGCTCTGTTTCCCAGTTTCAATCCACGAGCTTTAGTGGAGAGAAAAAATAAGCTAATATTGAAAGGCCTTCTTCCCTCCTTTTTCAGGGAAGCTATTTCTGAAGGTAGTTCATCAAAAGCCAAATCAAAGAATTCTTCTTCCCTGAGGCCTTCCTCTTTATCTTCTACCTGGGATTCCTCTAGAAAAAGATCTGCTAAAGATCCAGCCTCAACCCTAGATCATAAGAAATTGAAACTCCCGGATCCCACATCAGTAATGTATCCGAAAGCCTCAGTCATCTGATCCAACTGCTTCAGATCCTACTGTTTCCAAACAGGACCCGGTAATCTCTAGATCATCGGATCCTCAACTGTCAGATCTGATATCACCTAAAATAGCTTTTAAACCCTTACCTAGGGTAAGGTGCTCTCCCTCCTTGGACTCTGTCCTGGTAAGAGTACCTTCACCTTTTTGGAGCTCCCCAGATCTCCATCTACCTTTTCTGCTCATTCTTCTAGGAACCTAACCAGAAAAGACATGGAGAGACTAGTGAGGAAGATCCTCTTAGTGCAGGGACAGATTGGAGTTCCCTTGGCTCCCACCCCTCTGGGTCAGAAGATCCGAATGTCTTTGACTGCCTCTTTACAGGTTCCTCTTCTGACTACCTTTGTAGTGTCAGAGTCCGTGGGTCTGAGTTGTCTGAATCAGTTAGTTTTGGATCAGAGAATATCTTTATCATCGATCCAAAGTCATCCCTGAGAACTTTGGTTCCTTCGGATCTGGAGAGCTCCTGAAGCCACAGTCTGCCTTTCGGATCTGGGGTGCTGCACTCCACTCTGAGATTTTTGGAGCTATCTCTGCACCTTGTAGCTTCGGCACTAGACAACTTGGCTCCGGCTTTTACCTCGGAGGTCTTGCCCTCAGAGTGGGAAGGAACTACAATCCAGAAGTTTGTCTTCTTGGGTCAGATATTCTCTTATTTTCTGGACCGTTTGTTTTTTGAGGCTGTTGAAGGGGTCTTTTCTGCTATGGCAGTTCTGAAAAATGCTTCCCCCCTCAGATCCAAAGTCTTACACTATGATGACCTAGCACTCAGAGCCTCACCAGTTCATTCCAGTGGGACAGCCAGTAAAAAAGCCCCAGGCTCCCATGCAGGGAATTGTAATTTCCTGTTTAGATACCCCCTCGAAGCATCCCACTGAGGAAGTCCACAGAATGAGGATGTGCTAGAGGAAGCACATTGATTCCCTGGAGGAATCCATCACCGAGGATGCATATTTGGATGTGGGCGAAGGGTTCCCATGGTCACCTCCTTAAGATGTCTCATTTGGTGACATCCTGGAAATCCTTAAACAGAGAGGTGGCTGGATGCTCAGTAACCCGACTCATGAAGAATCTGTTCTCCTGGAGGCTTTTGGTACTGGACCTTCTACCTCCTGGGTAACTCTGCTCGCTGATGAGCTCATTGACATGATCTCTCTGTGTGTGTGAAAGGACCCAGACACTATAGAACCCATTATTCGGAGACTAGATAAGATAATGACAACACCCACAGACAGGCAATTTTGGAGCAAGGGAGTTCATGTTGATGCTATGGTTATTGTGGTGGCCACCAAGATAAAACTAGTTGATGAAAGTTCCACTGTCCATTCCTCTAACAAGGAGTTGCAGGCGATGAACAGATTTGGGAAGCATGTATACGCCTAATCCAGTTTTGCGCTGAGGTCTCTCAACTAGTTGGCACATTTTACCAGACTACAATGGGAACTGATTAAGGAGTTATCAGATCCTTTTGGGTGCTGTTTCTGAAGACGTTCAGGCCTGTGTAACTTGCCAGCTAGCTATTCTTCAGTCCATATCCAATTTTTCCATGGGGTTGATCTCAAATGTAACAGAGGGTACCTCGAGCAGTGGGTTCAGGCATTTCCATAAGGAGATACGCCTTTGTGAGTTTATGGAGCCTTTCAAGTCCTCTTTCTTCAGTTCCCCTTTTGGCAGAATATCCTTATTTGGCCCCAAGGTTAAGGACACTCTATCCAAGTGTGAGAAGGATGGAAAGACACTGTCTGCCATGGGCATGAGTTTTTCGACCCCTCAATGAACATTTTCCAGGAATCAGCAAGGTGGTTGGAAAACGTAGTTTGAAAAGTCTCAGGATACTTTCCAAGACACACATGGCTCAGGATTCCTCCAGAGGCAGAGGAGGGACCTCGAATGGATGCTGCCGTCCACGTGGCAGAAATGGCCTGCAGAACCAGGGTTTCAGAGATTTGTTCTTTTACAAAACCTTACCAGTGCTCCTGAGATGAGACCCAATTGCCCACCTCTGGAGGCAGTCAGGGGACGATTATCCCTACATCAGATTTGCCTGGCTAGATATAACAAAAGATACTTGGGTGCAGAGGATTATTTCCAGAGAATATATAATACCCTTTCCCCTTCCAGCTCCACTTTCAAGAAAAATCCCCAATGTTCCACCCAGTCAGAAGAAATGAGCAGCAATTCAAATACAAAAGCTGCTAGAAAAAAAGAGTAATTCAAGAGGTCCCGCCAGACCAGATAGAGTCCGGAACTTAATTCAAGGTTCTTTTTAGTGTTGAAGAAAACAGGGGACTGGAGACCAATTCTGGATCTCAACGAACTAAACAAGTCAGTTGAAAGAACCAAGTTTCAGATAGTCATGGTTCAGTCCATTCTCCCCTTTCTGAGCAAGGATGACTAGATGTGCTGTATAGACCTTCAGGACACGTATTATCATGTAAAGATGAATAGTGGTCCAGAAGGTACTTATGCTTCTGGCTCGGAGTCAGTCATTATCAGTTCAGAGTCCTGCCCTTTGGACTCGCCATAGCCCCCAGGGTGTTTTCCAAGTGGATGGCAGTAGTAGCAGTTCATCTGAGACTGCAAGGATTCCGAGTGTTTCCGCATTTAGACGATTGGCTCATTACCTCTTTGATCAACTCATATGTGCATGAGACCAGGTTCTCCTGACTTGCTTTCATCTGGTGACAACCATAAACTGTGACAAATCTCATCTGGAACCGAATCAGAGTTTAGAGTTTATAGGAGCGATTCTCAGTACAAAGATGACCATTGCTTCACTTCCATTACTGAGGGCTCAGGTTATAAGATTTAAAGTCAAAAAGATAATCTGCAGCACCTCAATTTCAGCCCAACTAATCCTTCAGGCTCTGTGATCCGTGGATGATATTTGTGCGGCGGCTACTTGGGCTATTACCAATGCATTTATTACTCATTACAAATTAGATCTGGTTCCAGAGGAAGAGCTTCTTTTGGTTTTGTGGTGCTTAGCAATATCCTTCCTGGAGTCCACTCTGGAAATTAAGTTGCTGGAGAGACAGTGCCATTACTTGAGAATGAATGAAAATTGATAACATCAGATAAAGAAGTCATGTACTTACCATAACTTCTGTGTTTTCCATTTTTATTCTTCCTCAACTCCCTCTCCCACCAACCCCCATCCTTAAGGCTCATGCAGCCTACATGTTTTATTATATATATGTATATATATATATATATATATATATATATATATATATATACGTGAGTGTGTGTGTGTGTGTGTGTCTATATATATATATATATATATATATATATATATATATATATGTATATATATATATATATATATATATATACATACACGCACGCACACACACACACACACACACACGACTTCAGGTATGACTTTTCCATAAAAATTATGAAAATTTTCATTTTTCACTTTCCTAAGCAGCACTTAATGACTTGATTATGAAATTAGAATTGCTATATAAAAATGGCTGTATTTTTCCACATAAATTGTAACCTGAAGAAGCATACTTGTGTGTATGCGAAAGCGCTTGTTTTTTCTGGAATAAACTGTTTTTTATTATATCGTGGAGGTACTTGTTTGGTGTTCCTGAGTCCTAAGCAGCAAACAAGAGCTGAGGTAATTGGGAGCTTTGCGCATTGTGGGTAAGTAAGAAGCTCGAGAGTTCCTAGTTGTGAGTTTTAGCAACGGCCAAGTTAGATACTATGTATCTGATCCAAACCCATCAGTTGAGGAAGAATGAAAATGGACAACACAGATGGAACATTATGGTAAGTACAGAACAACTTTTTTATTGTATTTAACTTGTATTCTTTGTTTTCCTTTTACAGACTGGTCCTTTGTAGTCTGCTTCTATCAGTTTTTGTGTCACTCTATGTGCTTCTGTATAAAGTTGTCCTAGCTGAACCTTATCTCTTGTTAGAACATCATATTCTTCCCTACCCAAGAAATGAATGATGCATCAACTGTATACATATTTTCTAAAGGCAATAAACCTGATGCTGTGTATAAACAGCAGTGCAAAGCTTCTTCCAGTCCTCTCTAATCAGATTCAAACCCTGATTAACTTCTTTGGGCTTGTGAGTACCTCTTTTAATTTACTGTTTTGTTTACTCCACTTACCTGCAGCATTTTATTCCTGAAGCTATCCCTCTATCCTTGTGTTGCTAGATAGCCAGACTAGCTCCACTCATTTTTGTATTACTTTCTATAGGATGTTCATTTCTGTAGTCAGTGCACGTTTTTTAACATATCCCTTTTAATTTAACTTTCATCACCTAATGTTCTTCGTGATTCACTGTTGCAGTCATTACATTTGGGTAATCTGCTGGCAGGTTGCCCTCAGTCGGCCTGAATTCCAAAGTCTTGGGTCCTGCGTCGGTTGCTGTCTCCTCTTCCATGATGTCAGGTCATCAGGGGTATAAAACATGCAGCTGATGCCATTTTCTTCAGTCTTTCTTGCCACGCGGTGCCCGAAGCAGAAGTATTTCACAAGTGCCGGTCAGCCGACTCCTGAAATATTCGAGTTTGAGTTTCAGAACCAAAGTCTTCACTAATGCTAAGTACCCCGTTGGGGAAACTTTTTTTCTTGCTCCATACCGATGTCAGAAAAAGTTAATTGTATTACTTGTAGGAAGCAAATACCTCATAAGGATTTCCATTTATACTGTATTCCTTGCCTAGGCCCTGATCACAACGTGCCTGGCTGTTGGTTTTGTGCTAGATTTAACCAACGCACTATTAAGCGTCGGTATATTTTTGCCTAAGTATTTTGGAAACAGATTTAACTACCCAGAAATGTCGTCAGATAGCAATCCGACTACCGGAGTACATAAAAAATGCAAAGAAAAGGACAGAGAGAGACAGTCGCCGGTTCGCCGGTACTCAGTGAGGAGCTTTTGCAGCCCCTGGTACCCGCTACTTTCGAGTCGCAGGCCTCTACCGACACCCATGTGGAGTCCGGCATGCCACGAGATACTTAAAAGTATTGGACCCAAGGATGTATCTCCCTCGGATGGGTCCGGAGACGCTGAGCAGGCACCGGCTTCGGAGGGGGTTTTTAGGCCTCAACATTTGTATATCAAACCGACGACAGCTGCAAAACCAAAGACAAAAGCAACTTCTAAAACTAAAAAAAAAACTATGCATGAGCCACATGCACAGGCCTCTATGCCTAAAAAACAAATGATCAAAATGGCTGAAGACCTTATTACCTTGATCAGGGGTTCCCATCCCCCTCCAGATAAGAGGCCTAGGCAAGACACTGATTATTAATCTACAGATCAGGTTTCTATTTCTTCTGATTCCTCTTCTGATCAGGAATTATCTATAACTCCCTATGAGGATTCTGATGCAGAGGAGTCTATCCCATCTGCATCACCTCCTGAGGATTATTCATTTGGAGAAACCTTGCATACTTTGAGGGAACATTTTCACTGGGAGAGTCAAAATTTCTCAGAATCAAAAAAGAGGCTCAGGGATTTCCTTCTTTTCCCTCAGCACAGGCCTTTAGCCATTCCCTCTGTTTTAGGCATTGTGGATGATGTGTTTTCTGAGTCAAGTTTGACCCCTGACTCCTTACCTCCTGCTCCCAGCAAGCCTGACAGATATTACAGGGTCCCTGACTTACATACATTTTTATTTAGAAACCCTGCTGTTGACCCTGAAACTATTTCACAGGGTCCAAAGGGGAGTTAAGGCCTTAACAGCAAAAAATCTGATCCCCTCTGACAGAGATTCAAGGGCACTGGACAGATGGGGAAAAAAGGTTTATACACCTGCAACCTTGGCAATTAGGACCTTAAACTGTCAATTTCATATGCTCAAGTATCAACAACATGTTATGGGATTGCTGAAACAGAAAATGATGTTGATTTCTGAATGTGCAGAAAATAAAGAAATGCAGGAATTATTGCATGCAGCTTAACAGGTTGGAAAGCATACTTTGCAATGTGGTTTTGACTCCTTAGAGGCCTCCTGCAGGGCCACAGTTACTGGATCTGTGATTAGGAGGCATGCCTGGCTAAAGGAACAAAATTTGCCTGATCATGTTAAAGCTAAATTGCTAGATGCACCTTTACAACATGATACTCTGTTTGGTATTAAGGCAGAAGAGGTTTTAAAGAAAATGGAAGACAAAGCTAAGTCTATGCAAACTGTAAAAGACTTCTTACAAGTGCAGCCACCAAGATACAGAAGACACTGGCCTACAAAAAAAATGGTTCTTTCCTGTGTCAGACAGAGCTCAAAGGGGCAAATCCAGATGCCCTAAGGGTTCCTGATACCAGGCACAAGATTCATACAGGTCAAAGCAATGGGACGCATCTGCCTCCAAATCAGGGGGAGATAAAGCACAGACCTACAGAAAACAGTCCCAATGACTTCCCTCTGCCTACACCAAGCACTTATCTTTTGGCAGCACCCTTAGGGGGAAAATTAGCACTTTTTTCTCAAAATTGACAGTTAATAACCCAGGACAAGTGGTTACCAAACATTGTATCACAGGGATACAGATTCCATTTCCACACTCTGCCAATGGCAAACGGTTGGCCAGATCTGCCCAAAAATCAATGGGCAGAGGCACAGAAACAGGTTACGTCCCTCATGGATATGGAGGCCATTCAGCCAGTACCAGAACAGGAAAAAAGACAAGGTTTTTACTCAAGACTGTTTTGGGTACCCAGAAAGGACAAGACCTGGTGGCCAATACGGGATTTATCAATTTTGAACACATACCTGGACATTCCAAAATTCAAAATGCTGACTTTGCAGCAGCTTCTGCCCATGCTGGGCAAGAATGCTTGGCTGGTGACATTAGACCTAAAAGAGGCATACCTGCATGTCCCAATAAGACAATCTTGCAGAAGATACCTCACATTCAAGGCTGGCTTAAGGCATTACCAATTCTCTGCACTGCTCTTTGGGTTGTTTACTGCGCCCAGGGTCTTTACAAAGTGCCTGGCACCAGTAATTGCATTTTGCAGACAAAGAAGTATACAAACATATCCTTACTTAGACAACTGTCTCATTCAAGCAGAGAACAAGGACACTCTTCTTCGAAACCTGGTGTTTGTGAAAAGGCTTCTAACATGCCTAGGGTACACTATAAATGAAAATAAATCACAACTGGTACCCTCTCAAAAGATAACATTCCTGGGTGCAAGCTTGAATACAACTGCCCAGATGGCTTTCCTTATACCAGACAAACAAAGGCAACCGACTACTTACTTCAAACTGATGGCAACAAAAACCCAGTCTTCTGCAAGACAAATTCTCTGGGCTTCATGACAAAAGCTCTGGGCTTCATGGCATCCTGCATCCTACTAATTCCATATGCAAGACTGCATATGAAGAAACTTCAGTGGTACCTAAAAAGTTTATGGAGTCAGCATTCACACAGTCTGGAAACAATGATTCCTCTCATTCCCTGCCTGAAACAGGAGTTCCTATGGTGGGCAAAGGCCTGTCACCAAAAATTGGGATGACCCTTCACTCTACCCCCTGCCAGCCAAACCTTAACAACAGACGCATCAGATTATGCCTGGGGGGCCCACATGGCAGGAAGGTGCATTCAGGGCATATGGGCACCCAAACAAATGCATCTACATATCAACCAGAAAGAGATGCTAGCTGTTCAAAATGCTCTAACAGCCTTCAAGGACTTGCTTCATTCAGGACAACTACTGATAAAGACAGACAACACCATAGTCATGTGGTATATACATAAGCAAGGAGGCACACACTCATACCCCCTTTGCAGATTAGCCATGGCACTGTGGGACACAGCTTTGACCTACCAAATACATCCTCAAGCTCAATTCCTGCCAGGAAAACAAAGCACTCGGGCAGACGATTTAAGCAGAAACCTTATTGATCCTCACGAGTGGAAACTAAATCCACAAGTCTTCAGCATGATAACAGAGAAATGGGGGAGCCCAGACATAGATCTATTTGCCTCTCCTCAAAATTATCAACTCAAAAGATTCTGCACAAGGACTTATCACAGGCAAGCATAGAAAGTGGACGCCCTATCCTTCAGTTGGAAAAATGTATGCCTTTCCTCCTCTGCCTCTTCTACCCAAGGTCCTCCTAAAAGTCAGACAAGAGAAGCCAAAGATGATATTAATTGCCCCGGACTGGCCCCGCCAATACTGGTACCCAATCCAAAGGAACTTGTCTCAATACCCAGCTTGGACCTTGCCTCAAACACCACAACTACAGTCCCAGCAAAACAATCAGATCCTGCACAATCAACTACAGACTCTTAATCTGGCAGCATGACTAATCACGTAGTCATACAAACAACACCTCTCAGTAAAGCTGTGATGGATGTCATGTGGAAGCCAGAAGGCCTAGTACTAGAAAATCTTATGCTGACAAATGGAAGAGATTCTGTGCTTGGAATCAAGCACAAGGAACTGATACAGCAGAACCAAATATTCCTCAGATATTACAATACTTAACTGAGATGCTTGACAAAGGCCTATCTTTCTCATCAATCAAAATCCATGCCTCTGCCATTTCAGCTCATTACAACACAGAGTCACTATTCTTTCCTCATCCTTTACTAAAGCAGTATCTTAGAGGAGCCAAAAATTTAAGCCCCCCTAGAAGATCACCATTAAGTGCATGGGACCTCAATTATGTGTTGGAAATTCTCACCCTGCCTCCCTTTGAACCAGCTGCTACCGCTGATATAAAGTTATCATGGACGACAGCTCTGCTACTAGCAATTACCTCAGCAAGAAGAGTTTCAGAGTTACAGGCCCTCATGGATGTAGAGCCTTTTATCATATTTTGCCCGGACAGGGTGTCTCTGAGGACAAATCCTACTTTTATGCCTAAGATGGTTTCCAGTGTGGCTCTTAACCAAACAATTCATCTGCTAACTTTGCATCCAAATCCACAGGACAAAGGGGAGAGAATTCTACATTCCTTGGACGTTCACAGACAGCTAAGATTCTACTTGAGCAGGACTAAAGCTCTAAGAAAAACTGAGCAATTACTAGTGTCATATGCTGCAGGATCAGAAGGAAAGGCTATTTCAAAGAAGGCATTTTCAAAGTGGATAAGCCACTGCATCCGTTTCTGCTACTTACACCATGGTAAATCTGTGCCCAAGGGCATTAGGTCTCATTCCACCAGAGCTGCAGCTACTTCAACAGCCTTTCTCAGAGGAGTACCAACCAAAGACATTCTAGAGGCTGCTACTTGGAGTTCTGTTCACACCTTTACAAAGCATTACCATTTGCCTCTCTACTCTATGTCCAGGGCAGGCTTTGCCACTGCAGTGCTGCAGGGCCTTATAGCCGCACGTAATGCTGTTTAGCTCCAGCCTCCCAACCATAGCTTTGGGATTCTACCCAAATGTAATGGCTGCAACAGTGAACCATGAAGAACATAGTACAGTTGTGTACACTTACCATAAATGTAGATGTTCGAGTGTATTGACTGTTGCAGTCCGGGTTACCCTCCCGCCATCCCTTCCCTCTGTCATTCTGAGGTTTATCTTTCCTTCACTATCTTCTACAACCTATGTGGTGTATTTGCTTGTAGATGAAGGTAAAGTTTATATTGATGCATGTATTTATATATATATATATATATATATATATATATATTTATATATATATTTATATATATATATATATATATATATATATATATATATATGTACATGTATATATAATATTGCTACCTTTTTTGGGGGTACCTAACATCGGGGGAAAGAAAAACAAAAGAAAATGGCGTCGGCTGCATGTTATATACCCCTGACGACCTGACTTCATGGAAGAGAAGACAGCAACCGACGCAGGACCCAAGACTTTGGAATTCAGGCTGACAGAGGGCAACCTGCCAGCAGATTACCCAAATGTAATGACTCCAACAATGAGTACACTCGAACATCTACATTTCTGGTAAGTGTACACAACTGTACTTTCTTTCAAAAATTACCGCATTTCTAAGGTCCAGGGTACGAACCATACCCAAGAAACTGATGACCCACTCAGGCGCCTGCTTCCTTGCCTCAGTCTCAAATGCTTAAAATGGTGGAAGACCTTATCATGCTGATCAGGGGAAGCCAAGCTACCCCCTCCAGAAGGAAAAGAGATATGTCCCCTGTAGTTTTGTCTCAACAAGACTCAGATGAATCTGATGCATCCGAATATGAAGACATGCAACCCCTCTCTACTTATGAGGATTCTGATGCAGAGGATTCCATTCCTTCAGCCTCTCCCCCAGAGGATTTTTCCTTTGGGGAAACCCTGCATACCTTAAGGGAACATTTCCAGTGGGAGAGTCAAGACTGCCCTCAGTCTAAAGAGACTCTGGGAATTCCTAGATCTTCCACAACACAGACCCTTGGCCATTCCCCCAGTCCTGGATGTTGTGGAGGATGTTTTCCTCGAAACCAGCTTAACTCCTGATGCCCTTCCTCCTGCTCCCAGAAAACCAGACAGGTACTATAGAGTTCCTGACTCACACAAATATCTTTTTAAAAATCCTGCAGCTGACCCTGAGGCCATTTCTCAATGGCCAAAAGGGATTAAAACAACCTCTTCTAAGAATCCCACCTCCTCAGACAGGGACTCGAGCACTGGACAGATGGTGTAAAAAAGTATACACCTCAGCTACTCTTGCTATCCGGGCACTAAATTGTCAGTTCCATATGGTGAAATTTCAGCAAGATACCCTAGAATTCCTTAAACAAAAAACGTCTTCCTTTCCTGCTTGGGCAGAATCAAAAGAATTACAAGAGTTAATGCATTATGCAAGTCAAGTAACTAAACACACCTTGCACTGTGGGTTTGGCACCCTAGAAGCTTCTTGCAGGGCAGCAGTCACTGGATCTGTCATTAGAAGGCGTGCATGGCTTAAGGAACAGCCCCTGCCAGATCATGTCACGTCTACATTGTTGGATGCGCCCTTGCACAAAGATAAAGTATTTGGCACTAAGGCAGAAGAGGTCTTAAAAAAGATGGAAGAAAAAGCAAAACCTATGCAAACAGTTAAGGATTTCTTGCAGGTCCAGTCACCTAGGTTCAACAGGCATTGTCCCACCAAACATTGGTCCTTTCCTGCTCCCAATAAGCCAGTCCAGCCTAGGCCCCAGGGAACTAGACCCCCAGACAGCAGCCACAGGGAATGCAGAGATCTAAGCAGTGGACTAGCTCCACTTCAAAACCAGGGAGTTCTAAGCCACCCCCTTATGGTACGAACTCACGACTCACCTCCTCCACCCCCTAACTCTGCCCACCTTCTCTTACCCCTAGGAGGAAAACTCTCCTTTCACGCAAGCACCTGGGCCACCATTACCAATGACCACTGGGTTCTGAACATAGTGTCTCAGGGATACAAATTTTCATTCCACACCCTTCCAACCCCAAAAGGGTCCCCAGGTCTACCACCAAACCAGTGGGCAGAGGCTCAAAAGCAAATCCTTTCCCTGCTGTCTGTGAGGGTAGAAGAGCACATTCCTGCAGAACAGATAGGCCAAGGCTTCTACTTCAGACTTTTTTCTGCTGCCCCATCCTCGATCTATCCATTCTAAACATCTTTCTGGTGATTCCAAAATTCAAAATGCTCACCCTCCAGCAGCTGCTACCTATACTCTCCAAGGATGCTTGGCTAGCCACCCTAGACCTAAAAGAGGCCTACCTCCACATTCCTTTCAGGGAACCATGCAGGAAATATCTCCAATTCAGGGCAGGATCTCACCACTTGCAGTTCTCTGCCCTTCCCTTTAGCTTATCTACTGCTCCCAGAGCTTTCACAAAATGTCTGGCTCTGGCCATTCCCCTTTGCAGACAAAGAAATATTCAGATTTACCCATACTTAGACGACTGCCTTATTCAGGCCGACACATAGGAAACGCTGCTCAAACACCTGGCCTTTGAAAATACACTACTAACCTTTCCAGGGTACACAATCAACGAAAAGAAATCCAAACAGGTGCCCACTCAAAGGATTATCATCCTTGGAGCAAGCCTGGACACAGCATCCCAGATGGCATACCTTACACCAGAGAAACGCATTTTCCTGACAACCTACTTCTCTCAACTAGCCACCAGGCTCCAGCTATCTGCAAAGAAGATCCTGCAAGCTCTGGGGTTCATGGCATCTTGCATACTACTCATTCCATATGCCAGACTGCATATGAGGAAACTTCAGTGGTACCTAAAAAGCCTTTGGTGTCAACACTCTCAAGACCTGGAAACTCTTCTACCTATAATTCCTTGCCTCAGAAAAGATTTTCTTTGGTGGGCAACAGCATGCTCCCACAACAAGGGACTGCCTTTCTCAAAACCCCCTGCCACCCAGACCCTCACCACAGACGCATCAGACTATGCTTGGGGTGCACACCTGCACGGCAGGTGCTTACAGGGCCAATGAAGCCTGCAGCGAATCCCTCTGCACATCAGTCAAAAAGAGATGATGGCTGTGCAGCATGCCTTGATAGCCTTCAAGCCCCTTCTCTCTGCAGGGGCTCTCCTGATCAAAACAGACAACACCACTGTGATGTGGTATATCAACAAGAAAGGAGGGACTCACTACTACTCTCTATGCAGGATGACCATGACCCTTTGGCACACAGTCTCTGCCATGCAACTACACCTATTAGCACAATTCCTACCAGGCTGTCTCAACTCTCTGGCAGACCAATTAAGCAGAAATCTTCTGGACCCACATGAGTGGCAGCTCAACAGAAGGACATTCTCCCTAATAACTCAGAAATGGGGCACACCAAAGGTCGACCTCTTTGCCTCCCACACCAGCCATCAGGTCAGCAATTTCTGCACCAGGGAGCATCACTGCATGGCTTGGAAAGTGGATGTCCTGTCCTTCCTCTGGGTCAACCTATCGGTCTATGCCTTTCCTCCACTACCTCTCATCCCCAGGGTATTGCTCAAAATAAAGGAGGAAAAACCAGGGACCATTCTTATAGCTCCAGACTGGCCCCGGCAGCACTGGTACGCCTTGGTGCGCAGCCTGTCCCCACTGCCCCCATGTCATATTCCTCAGATTCCAAACCTCTTGACCCAGTGGGAAGGGGAAGTCATGCATCCCAAATTGCAGACGCTAAATTTGTCAGCTTGGCTTATTCCCTAACCCCCAACCAATCTGCTAGCCTCAATAACCAGGTTCTGGATGTTTTCCATGAGGCCAGACACCCTAGCACCAGAACGTCTTATGCTGACAAATGGAAAAGGTTCTGGATCCAAGCTAAGAGAGCCAATACAGCACAGCCCTCCCTCCCTCTCATCCTGGATTACTTAGCTGACCTACTACACAGTGGCCTCTCTTTCTCTATAAAAATTCATGCCTCTGCTATTTCTGCTCATTTTCCCATTGAGCAGCCCTTTTTCTCACATGCTTTGATCAAACGGTTCCTAACAGGGGCTGGCAACTTGAGGCCACCCAGAAGGGCACCAACACCAGCTTGGGACCTTAACTTTGTACTAGAAAAACTCATCCTGCCCCCTTTCGAACCAGCTTCTTCTGCAGAGCTAAAATTTCTCTCCTGGAAAACAGCATTCCTTTTGGCCATCACTTCAGCCAGAAGAGTCTCTGAGCTACAAGCGCTCATGGCTGTGGAACTCTTCATCATCTTCCATGCTGACAAGGTATCCCTCAGAACTTAACACATCCTTCATGCCCAAGGTGGTGTCCATTGTGGCTCTCAACCAATCCATTCATTAGCCCACCTTTTCCCTAATCCACAGAACAAGTGGGAAAGGATTCTGAACTCTCTGGATGTGCACAGACAGCTCAGATTCTATCTTGACAGGACTAAATCCTTCAGAAAGTCTGATCAATTGCTGGTTAGCTTTGCTACAGCGGCAGAAGGCAAAGCCATCTCCATATAAACTAATCTCCAAGTGGATAGCACACTGCATCCACTCCTGCTACAAACAACATGGAAAGCCTCCCCCAGGGGGGGGTCAGGACATATTCCACCAGAGCAGCCTCCACCTCTGCAGCTTTCCTCAGAGGATTCCCCACCAGGGACGTCCTGGAGACTGCCACCTGGACATCTGTTCACATTTTCACCAAGCATTACCACTTGCCTCTCTTCTCCAAATCCAGGGCAGAGTTTGCCTCTGCAGTCTTGCAAGCCATCCTAGCCAGCCCCTAGATGTTCATCGTGTTTCACTGTTGCAGTCATTACTCTTGGGTTATCCTGCTGGCAGGCTACCCTCAGTCGGCCAGAATTCCAAAGTCTAGGTCCGGCGTCGGTTGCTGTCGCCTCTTCCCTGACGTCAGTGCACCAGGGGTATAAAAGATGCAGCCGACACCATTTTCTTCAGTCTTTCTTGCCGCGCGGTGCCTGAAGCAAAAGCAGTTCGCAAGTGCCGGTCGGCCGACTCCCAAGATTTTCAAATCTGAATTTCAGAACCGAAGTCTTCATTAAAGCTAAGTACCCTGTTGGGGAAACTTTTTTCTTGCTCCAGACCGATGTCAGAAAAAGTTAACAATTGTATTTCTTGTGGGAAGCAAATACCTCATAAGGATTTTCACTCTTACTGCCTAGGCCCTGATCACAACGTTGCTAGCTGTCGGTTTTGTGCTAGATTTAACCAACGCACTATTAAGCATCGGTTTGATTTTGCATTTCATTACTTTGGCCGAAGAATTAATTATATAATGCCGTCGGAACAGCCGACCGGAGTTTACAAAAAACGCAAGGACAAGGAAAAGGATAGGCATCCGAGGTCCAAAACCTATGACGAGGCCTCTGCTAGGCCAGTTGCCGGTCCGCCGGTTCTCAGTGAGGCGCTTTCGCAGCCCCTGGTGCCCGCTACCTCAGAGCCGCTTCCAACTCCCACATGGAGCCGACTGGGCCTCTGGATACTCACGTTATTGGACACTCGAAAATCATTCCCTCAGATGGGTCCGGCGCCGCAGAGCAGGCATCGGCTTCTGAGGGTGTCTTCAGACCTACACAACTATATATTAAGCCATCTTCAGCTTCAAAGACAAAGACTAAAGCAGCTCCAAAGACAAAGAAACAAGTATAGCATTCTCCTACTCAGTCTACCATGCCTAAAAAACAGATGCTCAAAATGGCCGAAGACCTAATTACTTTGATCAGGGGCTCCCATCCCCCACCTGATAAGAGGCCTAGGCAAGAGACAGAGTATTATTCTACTGATCAGGTTTCTATTTCCACTAATTCCTCTTCTGAACAGGATTATTCCATGCTTCCCTATGAGGATTCTGATGCTGAAGAATCCATTCCTTCAGCCTCTCCTCCTGAGGATTATTCTTTTGGGGAGACCCTGCATACCATGAGGGAGCATTTCCACTGGGAGAGCCAAGATTATTCTGAATCTAAGAAAAGGCTCGGAGACTTTCTGCTACTTCCTCAGCACAGACCCCTTGCTATTCCACCTGTTTTAGACATTGTAGATGATGTATTTTCAGAGTCCGGCCTGTCCCCTGACTCTTTACCCCCTGCACCTGCTAAGCCAGACAGATACTACAGGGTTCCGGATTCTCATAAATTCCTATATAAAAACCCTGCTGCTGATCCAGAAACTATATCTCAGGGTCCCAAAGAGGTTAAAGCCTCCACTGCAAAAAACCCTGTCCCCTCTGATAGGGATTCTAGGGCTCTAGACCGATGGGGGAAAAAAGTATACACTTCTGCTACCTTGGCTGTAAGGGCTTTAAATTGTCAGTTTCATATGCTTAAATATCAGCAATATTTAATGTCACTGCTTAAACAGAAATTGTTGACAAATACTGAATGTTCCGAGAACAAGGAATTGCAGGATTTATTGCATGCAGCTGAACAAGTGTGAAAGTACTTTGCAGTGTGGTTATGATTCACTGGAGGCCTCGTGCAGGGCTGCTGTCACAGGTTCTGTTATTAGAAGGTATGCTTGGTTAAAGGAACAGAATCTGCCTGATCATGTTAAAGCAAAATTATTAGATGCACCATTGCAGCATGATTCTTTGTTTGGTACTAAAGCAGAAGAGGTTTTTTAAAAAAATGTAGGATAAAGCAAAATCCATGCAGACAGTCAAGGATTTCTTACAGGTATAGCCACCCAGGTTTAGCAGGAACTGGCCTTCTAAAAATTGGTCCTTTCCAGTGTCAGATAGACCACAAAGACGCAGATACAGGCATCCCAGAGCAGATCTCAGCCCCAAGGCTCATACAGGCCTAAGCAATGGGGTGCTCCTACCTCCAAAAGCGGAGAAGACAAATCACAACTGTCAAAGGAAAAATATATTTAAAAAATGATCAATACACGGTAGGTTCAGATTAAGGCACTTTAATCTTGCAGCAAGGAGACAAAAACGTGCTAATACAGAGTTTGTCTAACTAGAATCAGGAAATGCAGGCATTTTTATACATTTTCTAATAAGGCATTGCCTACCAAGCTGACGTAATAAATCACAAGTTTTGTCATCATCATTTCGTAGTGATTGTTTTTACAATATTCTGCTTGTACTATCAATTTTTGTGAGAAACTTCCTAAGAAAAACAACGTGGCCTTGGCTACCACCGGTTAGATATATGCAATGTTACCATTCAAGGTACTATGGCTAATTTGAGCACAAAGCAAGTATAGATTGCAGTTCATTTCTCTAACAGTCCTTTGTCTATGTTATCTCTAACTTCTGCAGCTGTGCATGTTCTCATACTTCAAACAGAGCTGATTGTTTAAAATCATTACATTACAGAATATAGCATTGTTCATTCATTTCTTCCTGACCTAGCAGATAATCACCTGCTTCTCAAGTACATTTCCAAAAGGCATAAACATGAATATTGCTGTGCTAGCAATTACTAGGTCAGAGGGCATCTTGCAAGTTTCAGAAAGCACACTGCAGTTTCAAAAAGCATCTTTTAGTCTCATATGAAACTCAGCTGCATATCAAATAGTGCATATAAAATAGAATGAAAAACGTGTTAACTTATTTAGTTTCTAATTAGCATTAAGCACACACATTAATACATATTTTTCTGACAACAACCTTACAGGAAACAGTCCCAATGACTTTCCACTGCCAGATCCAAGCACTTTTCTTTTGGCAGCCCCCTTAGGGGGAAAACTAGCACTTTTTTCATCAAATTGGCAAATGATTACCCAAGACAAATGGGTCCTGAACATAGTGTCCCAAGGCTACAGGTTCCATTCTCACACTCTACCAAGGTCAAAAGGTATGCCAGACCTGCCACACAATCAATGGGCAGAGGCGCAAAAACTAATTACAGCCCTCATGGACATGAGGGCCATTCAGCAAGTACCACAAGAAGAGCAGGGGCAAGGATTTTTCTCCAGACTTTTCCTAGTACCCAGGAAGGACAGAACCTGGAGGCCAATACTGGACATATCTATACTAAATACGTTTCCGGAAGTTCCAAAATTCAAGATGTTGACTCTACAGCAGCTACTGCCCATGCTGGGCAAGAAGGCTTGGCTCGTAACTTTGGACCTAAAAGAGGCATACCTGCATGTCCCAATCAGACAATCTTGCAGAAGATACCTCAGATTCATAGCTGGCTCAATGCATTACCAATTCTCTGCACTGCCCTTTGGCTTATCTACTGCACCCAGCATCTTCACAAAGTGCCTGGCACCGGTAATTGCATTTTGCAGACAAAGAGGAATTCAAATATATCCCTTCTTGGACGACTGCCTAATTCAAGCAGAGAACAAAGACATTCTTCTAAAGCATCTGGCGTTTGTAAAAAGATTACTAACTGGCCTAGGGTACACAGTAAACGAAAATAAATCAAAACTAGTGCCCTCTCAAGAGATAATATTCCTGGGTGCAAGCTTAAATACAACTGCCCAGATGGCTTATCTCACGCCAGACAAACAAAAGCAACTGACTTCTTACTTCAAGAAATTGGCAACAAAAACCCACTTATCTGCAAGGAAAATCCTGCAGGCCCTGGGTTTCATGGCATCCTGCATTCTGCTAATTCCATATGCCAGACTGCATATGAGGAAACTACAATGGTATCTAAAAAGTGTTTGGACTCAGCATTGCCACAGCCTGGAGACAGTAATTGCACTCATTCCCTGCCTGCAACAGGAGTTTTGATGGTGGGCAGAAGCCTGTCACCACAACAAGGGTCTGCCATTCAGTTTACCCACAGCCAGACAGATACTGACAACGGATGCATCAGATTATGCCTTGGGGGCCCATATAGCAGGAAAATGTATTGAGGGCACATGACCTGCAAACCAGATGCATCTTCACATCAATCAAAAAGAGATGCTAGCTGTTCAAAATGCCCTGACAGCCTTCAAGGACCTGCTTCATCCAGGACAACTACTGATAAAGACAGACAATATTACGGTCATGTGGTACATAAACAGGGAGGTACACATTCCTACCCTCTCTGCAGACAAGCAATGACCTTATGGACACAGCATTGGCTTTTCAAATTCACCTGCAAGCACAATTCCTGCCAGGAAAAACAAATACTCTGGCAGACGAACTAAGCAGAAACCTCATGGATCCACACGAATGGAAACTGGATCCACAAGTCTTCAGCATGATAATAAGGAAATGGGGATGCCCAGACATAGATCTATTTGCCTCCCCTCACAACTGCCAATTGCAGAGATTTTGCACAAGCAAGCATGGAAAGTGGACACCCTAGCCTTCAGCTGGAAAAATCTAACAGTATCTACCTTTCCTCCACTGCCTCTCCTTCCCAGGGTACTCCTAAAGGTCAGACAAGAGAAGCCATTAATGATACTGATTGCACCAGACTGGCCATGCCAGCACTGGTACCCAGTCCTAAAGAGCTTGTCTCAAGGTCCAGCATGGATATTGCCTCAAACTTCTCACTTGCTGACCCAACAAAACAAATCAGATCCTGCATAGCCAACTCAGGACCTTAAATCTGGCAGCATGGCGGATAATGTAACCATTCAGAACACTCCTCTTTCAAAAGCTGTTATGGATGTTATCTTGGAGGCCAGGAGGCCCAGTACCAGAAACTCTTATGCAGAAAAATGGAAGAGATTCTGTGCTTGGAACCAGGAACAAGGCATTGACAAGTGTGTACCAAACATACCTCACATTTTACAATACCTAACTGAGATGCTGAACAAAGGCCTTTCTTTCTCATCAATTAAGATTCATGCCTCTGCCATTTCAGCCCATAACAATATGGAACCACCTATCTTTTCTCATCCTTTAATAAGGCAGTACCTCAGGGGGGGCAAAAACATTAGGCCTCCAAGGAGAGCACCAATTCCGGCCTGGGACCTAAATTATGTTTTGGAAAAACGCACACTGCCTCCTTTCGAGCCAGCTTCAACAGCAGATACAAATTTTTTATCCTGGAAAACAGCTCTACTCCTAGCAATAACCTCTGCAATGCGAGTCTCGGAGTTACAAGCACTCATGGCTGTGGAACCTTTTATCAATTTTCATCCAGACAGGGTTTCTCTGAGGACAAACCCTACATTCATGCCTAAGGTGGTATCCAGTGTGGCCCTCAACCAAACCATTCACTTGCCTACCTTTTTATCCAAATCCACAGAACAAGGGTGAGAAAATTCTGCATTCTTTGGACATACACAAACAGTTGCGTTTCTACTTGGACAGAACTAAAGCTTTCAGAAAAACTGAGCAACTTTTAGTGTCATATTCTGCAGGATCACAAGGAAAGGCTATCTCAAAACAGACTATTTCTAAATAGATAGGCCATTGCATCCGTTTCTGCTGTTTTCAACATGGCAAATCAGTGCCTTAAGGGCATTAGGCCTCATTCCACCAGAGCAGCAGCCACTTCAGCAGCCTTCCTCAGAGGAGTACCAACCAAAGATATCTTAGAGGCTGCAACTTGGAGTTCAGTGCACACTTTCACAAAGCACTACCACTTACCTCTTTACTCTAAGCCCAGAGCAGGCTTTGCCACTGCATTTCTGCAGGGCCTCATAGCCTCTCCTAATCCTATATAGCCCAGCCGCCCTTCCTCAGCTTTGGGATTCGACCCAAGAGTAATGACTGCAACAGTGAAACACGATGAACATAGTACAGTTGTGTACCTACCATAAATGTAGATGTTCGAGTGTATTCACTGTTGCAGTCCAGGTTACCCACCCACCATCCCCCTTCGCTTTGCTGGGACTTTTCTGCATTTCTCTATCCTATACAACCTTTTTGGTGTATTTGCTTGTAGACAAAGGGAATGTTATTTTTGTGCATGTATTTTTATTGGCATATTTTTTCAGCCTGCCAATTTGGGGGCACCTGACATCTGGGGCAAGAAAAACTGAAGAAAATGGCGTTGGCTGTATCCTTTATACCCCTGGCACACTGACGTCAGGGAAGAGGTGACAGCAACCAATGCCGGACCTAGACTTTGGAATTCTGGCCGACTGAGGGTAGCCTGCCAGCAGGATAACCCAAGATTAATGACTGCAACAGTGAATACACTCGAACATCTACATTTATGGTAGATACACAACTGTACTTTTCCTTGACTGCCTCCACCCATTTCCTCAGCTTTGGGAATCAACCCAAATGTGATGACTGCAACAGAGAAACATGAAAAACATAGTACAGTTGTGCACACTTACCATAAATGTAGATGTCCGAGTGTATTCACTGTTGCAGCCCTGGTTTCCCTCCCTCCATTCCCCTTTATTCTCTTTCCTTACAAGGGATATATTGGTATTTATTTTCCACTGGTGGGGTTCTTCCACCAGAACCTAGCTCCTACTTGGGAGCTCCTGACAGGTTAGGGTAAAAAAAAAACTGATGTAATGGCATCGGCTGCCTTACTTTATACTACTGATGACCTGATGTCAGTCCTGAAGCGAAAGCAACTGATGCAGAAATACTAAGTCTCTGATATTCGGAATGGCCGAGGGCAACCCTGGCAGGGATAATCCAAATGTGATGACTGCAATAGTGAAACACTTGAACAGCTACATTTATGGCAAGTGTACACAACTGTACTTTGTGCAGACTACTGAGAGACATCCCTGGGACAGAGAGAGACAGAGTGTAGTCAGGCAGAGGTTTTTAGTATTTAACGATGCTGATGATTTAGTTCAAATAACAAAAAAACAGAGGCTGGATAAATGAGGTTGTAATAAGGATTGAAAAGCTATTAAAAACCTAGCCTACAGTTAAACAGAATTAGGTGTCAGAGATTTGGTGAGATAAAAATAAATGGAATATATTTTTCAAGAAAGGAAGTAAATATCTTGGGTGTGATATTTGGCAAGTATGACAGTGTAATAAAGTCATGCAGGAAGATATCAAAACAAATAAAAAATGTTAGCTTGGTGGAAAAGCTGTTGCATATTTCAGAAAAAGACATATGCTGAATACTTGCTTATTAGGAAAAATACATGTTTAGGGGTAATCTAAGAAATAAGAGTTTTTAGCTTCATTTGGGGCTCAGAGTTGAACTCTGTGAGAAAAGAAATGTTTTATAATTAAAAATAATTCAGTGGTGCACTTAGCATCTCTGCATTTATTTTGGGTAATGAGAAAAGTAAAAGAAAGACAAAAAAAATGATAGGTAAGATGGTAAATGGACCTCTTGCATATCTGCAAAACAAACAGCACCAGAAATACCCGTGCTAGACTTAAACCTTCTCTGTGATATAAGTAGGACCTGTTGGAGTGACAGATGAGTCCCAGAGACTACTACTCCTCTGGAACAGGGTCCCCTCCATGTGAAGCAGAGAGTTTCTCCCTAAGCCAGTTCAAGTGTAACTTGATCATTTGTATGGGGAACAGGAAATTCTAGTTCAGCACATATGTCTCTAATAGACACAGACAGCCTGTAATTGGTTCATTTCCCAGGCCACTGCTTGTAAATATTTCATCTCCCAAGCCCCTGTTCACACTTATTAAGGGTAACAGAACTTGTCAGAGATTTTGGGATGCATGACTAGGCTTAAAAAGGCCCTTGTGGTGATTAGCTTAGTAAACACCTGTGAACCTATGAAAGTATAAAAAAAATATGAGAAGAAAACAAAAAAGGGATAATATGGCAGAAAAGGAATATGACAAAAAATGAAACTATGGAAGTTAAAAGTAAGCGAAATTAATGGGAAAGAAAATAAGAAAAATATTGTATGATTTTAGAAAAAAATGTTTTACCCATGTAAGGAAATAAAGAAGATGAAAAAAGGTAATAAAAGGCAAAATAGAAAGTTTGAAATTGTTTATGAAGCAGAAGATGTTTTGCAGATAATTTTATTAGACAAGTAACCAGTGTAAAGGAATATGAAATATAGGGTGATGGAGGCAAGAAAATGTGTTGACTGTAGTGAATAAGAAACAGCAAAACATTGTCTTTTTGGATTGCAAAATAAATAAATAATTTTGGAAAAAGTTTAAAAATAAATAGATGGGAAGGATTTAAATGTTTAAATATATATTATATGGGAAGTATGATAAAGAAATGTGATATTAATAAATGGGATAAAGTGATGTTTCTGACAGTATGGGTGCTGTAGAAAAAGATGTGAGAATTTATGTAACAAAATGGAAGAGGATAATCTATTAGCTGAAATAAGAAGATGGTTGTATAAGAAAGGATGGGGCTTACGGCGGTTGAAGGTAGATATAAAAAAAACAATAAGGAAAGAAATAGAGCTGTTTAGTTAAGATCTTTTGTTTTGATAACTTGTTACTAATTTTAAGTATGAATGTCAAAAAAGGAGTATGTAAATAATTTAATTTTTTGTAAGATATAAAATGACTGCAAATGCTAATAAAGCATCTCATTACTTTTTGATAAGTGCCATGCGATCATTTTACATTTATCTGATCTACCACCAACTCTGGAAGATGGGACCTTGGTTTAATGTCTCATCCAAAGGATGCGGTTACTTGCAAACTTTGCAGTTCTGTTATAAAATTGGTCCAATTTAGCTGGTTGAAAGGACAATAGGTCAGTGAAAATTGATGAGGCATGTAGAAGACTATGTGGTAGGCAAGTCTGAGCTATAGTCTTACATGCATATTCTGTTGGGAATGGTTTCGCTTTATTGAGACCTCGGTTTATGGTCAGATGTTCTTCATCTCACATTGCTGCAGTCCTTACATATGGGTAGTCCGCTGTCCTCGGTCGGCCCGAATACCAAAGTATTAGGCTGACGTCGGTCAAGGCGCTTAAAACTGACATCAGGACGTCAGGGTACAAAAGCGCATGACTGACGTCATTTCCTC
This sequence comes from Protopterus annectens, assembly GCF_019279795.1. Lineage (NCBI taxonomy): Eukaryota > Metazoa > Chordata > Ceratodontiformes > Protopteridae > Protopterus > Protopterus annectens. The sequence continues at coordinate 104,453,609 of NC_056744.1, read as the reverse complement.
AATCTTTTTTGCCGCATGGTCCGATGCAGAAGCAGCGTTGCAAGTGCCGTTCGGCGTTCTGAAATTTTTCGAATTCGGAGTTTCAGACTGAATCCAAGTTGGCTAAGTACCCCGTTGGGGAACATTTTGTTTTTTTCTTGCCTCAGTGTTTTTCCGGATGTCAGAAAAAGTGAATAACTGTATTTCTTGTGGGAAACAGATACCGCATAGGGATTATCATTCTTTGTGTATTCCTTGTTTGGGGCCTGAGCACGACGTTGTTGGGTGTCGCTTTTGTGCTAGGTTCAATAAACGCACTATTAAGCGAAGGTTAGATTGTGCTAGGCTGGTCTTTGGGAAGCGGTGCAATTATAATATGCCGTCGGATTCTCCGGCGCCCGCTTCTCCAAAGAAGCGCAAAGACAAAGCAGTTAAACCCAGGCAAGATGAGTCGTCCGTTCCGGACGCCGGTTCTTTAGAGGCTTCAGTGGAACCGGTGGTTCTGACGGAGACTTCTCTGGAGTCTCAGGGGGAGACTTTGATTTTGCTGGAGGTGGTCTCTCAGGAGGCTGGTCAGGCTGAAGGGGCTTCTCAAGTTACTGTAATCCCCTCCCTTCCTAGGGTGGTTAGGCCTTCTCCTTCTGTTTTCAAGGCTTCTCCCAGAGGCAGGCCAGTTTTAGCTCCTGTTGGTGTCACTCCTAGTTCAGCAGGGTCTGTGCCTAAGAAGCACATGCTTAAAATGGCAGAAGATTTGATTACTCTGATTAGAGGTTCTTTGCCCCCTCCTGATAAGAGGCCTAGGGTGGAGCCAGAGTTGGGAAGTTTTGAGCAGGCTTCGGATGTTTCAGAGTCTTCAGCTGAAGACTTGCAGGAGTACTCTCCTTATTCTGATTCTGATGCAAATGATTCCACTCCTTCTGCTTCTCCTCCAGAGGATTTTTCTTTTCAGAGACACTTCATTCTATGAGGGAACATTTTAAGTGGGAAGGTCAGGACTTCTCTGATTCTAGGAAAAGGCTTAGGGAGTTTTTGCTGTTACCCCAGCATAGGCCCTTGGCTATACCCCTGTTCTGGATGTTGTGGAAGATGTGTTTGCAGAGGCTTCACTTAATCCTGATTCTCTGCCTCCTGCTCCTGTTAAACCGGATAGGTATTACAGGGTGCCTGAGGCTCATAAATATCTTTATAAGAGTCCTAGGGCGGACCCAGAAACTATTAGTCAGGGACCTAAGGGTGTCAAGGCCTCTGTTGTAAAAATCCGGTTCCTCTAGATAAAGAAGCCAGAGCTTTGGATAGATGGGGAAAGAAGGTCTATACATCTTCTACCCTAGCTATGAGGGCTTTGAATTGCCAGTTTCATATGTTGAAATATCAAAACTTTCTTCTTTCTCAATTGAAGTCTAAGGTGGATGCTCTGGCGGAAGGCATTGAGTGTAAAGAATTACAAGATTTGGTGCATGTCTCTGAACAGGTGGGTAAGCATTCATTACAGTGTGGTTTTGATGCTGTGCAGGCCTCGTCTAGGGTGGCTGCCACTGGCTCAGTTCTTCGCAGGCACGCCTGGCTGAAGGATCAGAATTTATCTGACCATGTTAAGACAAGGATTTTGGATGCTCCTTTGCAGTCTGATGTGTTGTTTGGTTCACCTGTGGAGTCAGTCTTGAAGAAAATGGAAGACAAGGCTAAGTCTATGCAGGCTGTTAAAGATTTTTTGCAAGTTCAGCCTCCGAAGTTTAGTAGGAATTGGCCTGCTAAGGGGTGGACGTATCCTTCTTATGATTCTCAGTCTTGGAGATCTAGACGTGGTAGGGGCAGAGCTCAGAGTTCTTTCAGGCCTAGAACAGGGAGTTCACCTGCACAATCTTCGGGTGGGGGCAGGGGCCAGACCTTTCGTAAACAGGCTCAATGACCTACTTTTTCAGCTGCCAGATCCTTCTTGTCTGGCAGCACCTTTGGGAGGAAGGTTAGCACTTTTCAAGAAAAATTGGATGTTGATTACCCAAGACAAATGGGTATTGGATATCATACACCAGGGTTACAAGTTTTATTTCCATACCTTGCCTCCTTTCAAAGGCATGCCGGACGTTCCTCCTCAGCAAAGACTAGAGGCTCGCAAACAAATTTCTCTACTACTTCAAATAGGAGCCATACAACCGGTCCCTCTGCCAGAAGTGGGCCTAGGATTTTATTCTCGCCTGTTTCTAGTACCAAAGAAAGGAAACACGTGGAGACCAATTTTGGATTTATCTATCCTCAACACATATCTGGACATTCCCAAGTTCAAAATGTTGACGTTACAACAGCTTTTACCTCTGCTGGGCAAAGATCACTGGATGGTGACTCTGGATCTCGAGGAAGCTTACCTTCATGTTCCTATCAGGCCCAGTTGCAGGAAGTATCTGCGTTTTCGGGCTGGGACTTCACATTATCAGTTTTCTGCATTGCCCTTTGGCTTATCTACTGCGCCCAGAGTGTTCACGAAGGTTCTAGCTCCAGTGGTAGCTTTCTTCAGGCTAAGAGGAATACAAATCTATCCTTATTTGGACGATTGCCTGATTCTGGCCCAAGAAAAGGACGAACTTCTTCATCATTTACAGTATGTGATGGCAGTGTTAAGATGCCTGGGGTATTCTGTGAATGAAATAAAGTCCAGTCTAGTACCCTCTCAGGACATGTGCTTTCTGGGTGTGAGACTGAACACAGCATCCCAGATGGCCTTTTTGACCCCGGACAAACAAAAGAATCTTTCTCTTTACTTCCACCAATTGTCTCGTCAGTCCAGGCTGACTGCAAGGACAGTCCTTCAAGCCTTGGGGTTCATGGCATCTTGTATTCTGGTACTTCCCAATGCCAAACTGCATATGAGGAAGCTACAGTGGTATCTCAAGAATGTATGGACACAGCACTGCCAAGATTTGGACACTGTCATTCAGATAATACCTTGCATTCAAAAGGAATTTTTGTGGTGGGCTCAGGAATGTCACCTAAACAAGGGACTCTCTGTGACCCGGCCAGAGGCGAGTCAGATTTTAACGACAGATGCCTCAGGCAAAGCTTGGGGAGCTCATCTAAATGGAAAATGGGTACAAGACTCATGGCCTGCCAGACTTCAACATCTACATATCAACTTGAAGGAGATGTTAGCAGTCCAATTTGCATTGATAGCTTTCAAGGATTTACTTCTTCCAGGGCAGGTGTTGATTCAAACAGACAACACAACTGTCATGTGGTACATCAACAAGCAAGGGGGAACGCATTCTTATCCTCTATGCAGACAAGCAATGATTTTGTGGGAGACTGCTCTCAGTTTACAGCTACATCTTCAGGCAAGGTTTCTGCCAGGAGCACAGAACTCCTTAGCAGATGTGTTGAGCAGACAAATTATGGATCCCCACGAGTGGAAATTGGATCCTCATGTATTTCAGAGATTGACAGTGTTATGGGGAACTCCAGACATAGATCTGTTCGCTTCTCCACTGAATTACCATGTGCCAAAGTTTTGCACAAAAAGGTTTCATCCCACAGCTTGGAAAGTGGATGCTCTCTCATTCAATTGGAGCAATCTTCACGTGTATGCCTTTCCACCTCTGCCTCTCCTCCCAAAGGTACTGCTGAAGGTCAGACAGGACAAGCCAAACATGATTTTAATAGCTCCAGATTGGCCTCGACAGCACTGGTACCCATTACTGAGAAGTCTGGTACAGGAGCCTCCATGGCCTTTGCCTTCGATTCCTCACCTGCTGTCTCAGGAGAACAGTCATTTACTCAATGTCAAACTTCATTCTCTACATCTGACAGCCTGGCATATTCTGTTTTAAACCCTGGAGGGTCTCAGCTTCCACAACAAGTTTTGAATGTTATTTTGGAGGCCAGAAGGCCTAGTACAAGGAAAGTTTACGTAGATAAATGGAGGAGATTTTTATTTTGGAGTACAGCAAAGGACTTTGATGTTTCTAAACCTAATTTAAGTGTTGCGCTTCAATACCTTACTGAGTTATTGGACAAAGGTTTGTCCTTCTCCTCTATAAAGGTTCATGCTGCAGCAATTTCTGCTCACTATGACTGTGACCCACCATTATTTTCTCAGCCTTTGTTTAAGCAATTCCTTAGAGGGGCAAAGAATATAAGACCCCCACGTAGAGCTCCTACTTCTGCTTGGGATCTCAATTTTGTGTTGGAGAAACTCACTCTACAACCTTTTGAGCCTGCAGCATCGGCAGAGTTGAAATATTTATCATGGAAGACTGCTTTTTTGTTGGCCATTACCTCTGCGAGAAGGGTTTCTGAATTACAGGCCCTTATGGCAGTTGAGCCTTTCTTAATTTTCCACAAGGATAGGGTGTCTTTGCGTACTAACCCTTCTTTTATGCCTAAAGTGGTTTCTAGTGTGGCTTTAAACCAAACTATTCATTTGCCTACTTTTTATGCAAACCCCAAAATAAAGGGGAAAGGATTTTGCACACTTTGGATATACACAGACAGTTGCGATATTATTTGAGCAGAACTAAAGGGTTCAGGCAGTCTCAGCAGTTGTTTGTTTCTTTTGCTTTGGGTTCTCAGGGCAAACCTGTTTCAAAACAAACTATTTCTAAGTGGATTGGTTTTTGTATTGCTTTCTGTTATTCCCATTATGGTAAGGAGATTCCAGCTGGGATTAGGCCTCATTCCACTAGGGCTACTGCCACTTCTACAGCTTTTTAAGGGGTGGCTACTAAAGATATTTTGGAAGCAGCTACTTGGAGTTCAGTGCATACTTTCTCTAAGCATTACCACCTTCCTCTTTACTCTAAATCTAGGGCTGGATTTGCCACTGCAATTTTACAGGGCATGTTGGCAGCTCCTAATGCTTTATAGTTTTGCCATCCTCCCTTACCTCTGCTTTGGGATTCTACCCATATGTAAGGACTGCAGCAATGTGAGATGAAGAACATAGTACAGTTTTGTACCTACCATAAATGTAGATGTTCGAAGATCCACATTGCTGCAGTCCAATTTACCCTCCCTCCTTCCCCTCTGTTGTTGGAGGTGGTGGTGTGGTTTGTGTTGTACATAGTGTAAATATGGTTAGTGCACGGGTGGTTGGTTAGTTTTTGCTGGTTTTTGGCTGTGGCCTTTCTTGTTAGGGCCTTCTGACATCTGGGGCAAGAAAAGACTGAGGAAATGACGTCGGTCATGCGCTTTTGTACCCTGACGTCCTGATGTCAGTTTTAAGCGCCTTGACCGACGTCAGCCTAATACTTTGGTATTCGGGCCGACCGAGGACAGTGGACTACCCATATGTAAGGATTGCAGCAATGTGGATCTTCGAACATCTACATTTATGGTAGGTACAAAACTGTACTTTTTCTTTAAACTGCATGTTGAATGTACCGAACGAGTCTTATTTTATTGTCTGTTACTCCCAGCAGTTTTATATTTTGTACAAATTTACTGCTCAGTCACAATAGTTTTGATTGTTGGGTTGGAGATGAAAATCTCATTTATTTATTTATTTTTTGATATTTGACTACCGGGAAAGTCCAACTGGTAGAAGTCCATTTTCAGCGGAGGCCGGGGGAATAAAGCTGCAAATTATTACAAAACATGATAAAAACAATAATTTTACAATTTTCAAAAATAAAACAAAAACATATGCAGTTTAAATAATTATAACAAATTAGACATAATATACAAACATTGGTTAAGAATCATTGCAAGTTATGCGACAGTCATTTAATATTTAGAGAAATTTTAGACTGTTTGTGGAGGAATTAAAGACTAGTTAGTCTAACACAAACAGAACATGAAGTGAGTGAAAAACAGGATTATGGTATATTTAGAGAGAAAGTCAGAGAAGAGAATTTGATAGAAGTAAAGAAGGGAGAATAAGGAGCTATAAGGAATGAAAAGGTAATTTTTCAGATTTAGGGATATAGTTTATCTTGTTTTTAGAGCAAGAACAGAGAAAATTTTAGATAGGAAGTCTTTCAGAGTGGTTTTGAAAGATGGAAGGGAGGTATAGGTAAGAAGTTCTTGGCCTTAGCAACCTTGTCCGAGTACAGACAGTGCCCAGCAGATTTGATAGGTTTGTAGACCGACAGGAGTTTTTGATCACTGGATCACAATGACTGACTGGGAATGTAGCTGTAATAGAATGTTTTTTAGTGCTGGATAGGCAGATGGATGTACGGAATAATTTTATAAGTGGCAAGAAGCTGTGTATGTGTTAGTTGATGAAACAGTTCTAACCAATTTAAGCTTTTTAGTGTTATACAGTGTTGGGTTCTGAAAGGGGTATTTGCTTCAAATTTAGCAAATTTGTTATAGCATCATTCACATTTTAATTTTTGTGAAGCCTCAAGGTTAGTGAGGATGGGGGAGCACCATAAAGTATGGGGAGCTGATAAGTAGTGCCAGGTATAGTTTTAGTCGCGTTGGTGAGAAACTTTTGGTATGTAAAGCATCGCTAGTTTTTGATGAGTTTTTGTTATGCAGTTTTGTATATGCAGATCAAATGTAAGGTTATCATCTACTATCACCCCCCTAATAATTTGCTATGAGAAGTGACTTTAAAGGTTGTATATTCAAGTGAGAGGACTTTAAATTGTGTTTCTTCATGAGAGATGGATTTGGAGAAAAAGTACTAGTTTGGTCTTTTTTATGCTGAGCATGAGTTGTGAGTTACAAGGACATGTTTCAGTGGCTGCTAAAGCTTCCTGAGTAATTTTTTTGGAGGTATACCATGTTGTCAGATGTGCGAATAAGAGAGGAATCATCTGCATATTGTATTAGGGTGGCCTGTTGTGTAGATGTATAGAGGGTGTTGGTGAAAATGTTGAGGAGGAGGGGGTCCAAGGATAGAGCCTTGTGGTACACCGCAAGGAGGGAGTATGGAGTGCTGTTTTACTGACTGATACCTATTAGACAGGTAGCGTTTGAACTATAGAAGGGTGGGCTGAGAGACGCCTAGTAAGGACACTTGAAGTAGAAGCTTGCTGTGACAAACTGTGTTGAAGGCTTTAGATAAGTGTTGAAATAAGGAGGACACTAGTTTGCTGTTATCTCTTGCTTTATTGACTATTGACAGTGTCTATATAGGTTAGAAGGGCAGTGCTAGTACTGTGGGAAGGGCTGAAGCCATGTTGTGTAGGGGTTAGTTCTTCCTGCAGGAGATAGTCTGCCTATTGTTTTTTAATACATTTTTCAAGTATTTTGGTGAAGGGGTAAAATTGCTATAGGACTAAAGTTGTTAATGTCTGTTGAATTGCCTCTTTCTGCAGAGGAATAATGCACGACTTTTTCCAGAGAGAGGGAATGTGGGATTCCTGGGCATGACCTATTTATAAGGATTGAGACAGGATAGGCAATGCCGTTGATAGCTATTTTTAGGTGCTCACTTGGAAAGTCATTGATTAAGTTTGATTAGTTTTGTAGAGGATGTGGGCACAGGCTTGAAGGTGAAAAGAGGATGTCGTGGTATGTGGCTTTTGGACAGGGATGGGATTAGATGTTGAAAAATACTTGGTTAGAGATCCTATAATGTCTATGAAAAAAGAGTTAAAGTGCATTGCAGTTTTGAATGGTGAGTTACTAGGAGAGGGATTTGGGTTGAATTTTTGGCCGGGATGTAAGATTCCTTTAATGGATGTCCAAAATTTTTTAGGGTTGTGTTTAGTATTATTCTGAAAGTTGTTGTACTATATATTTTTTTCTTCATTTATTTGCATTTTAGTACAATTGCGAAGCATTCTGATGTTTTCATGACATTGAGGTTTTTTATATCTTTTCCATTCTTTCCATGCTTTTTCTCTGTCCTACATTATCATTCTACTCTTTTTGGATAGACAAATTGCATTATTTGTTTTTAGTCTCTTCCTTCTAGGGAGTGCAAGGCTTTTTAGGATATTTAGAAAAGCTGTATTGAATTCATTTACAGCATTCTCTAAAGGGGAGGACTTTTAGGAAGTTCCAGTTAATAGATGGGAGTGTAGTAATGAACATTTATGTTAAACTTGGAAAGGTTGCATATTGTTTTATAAAAATGCAATTTAACTGGAAGTGTGAGATGTTTGGTTGTGGTGAAGTATGCTAGGATCTGATATGAGGATCCAGTCCAATATGGGAATTTGATGTCTTGATATAATGTGTGGGGCTATTTATTAGTTGTGTGAAACCATACAAGTTCATGATAAATGTAGGCGAGTTAGAGTTTATGTCCAACATTCACTTCACCTAGTAATATTTTTTTTTCTTGTGGAAGTGTTATGGCTGTCTAATGTAGGATATCTTCCAGTATAGCTATACTGTTACCAAATGATTTAAAGGACGGTAATACATATTTGTTTATAATTCTTTATTTTGAGGAAAGCAGTAAGAAACTCCATTGAACTGAATTTTGATATTGGTTTGCTGTGAGGGAAAATGTGGTAGGTGTTGGGAAATATTACAGCAATACCACCACCTTTCCTCTTTATACGGTCATTGTGGATGATATTATAGCCAGGACGCATAACTTTGGAGTTGTTTATGCTGGGTTTAAGTCAAGTTTCAGTTACAATGAGAACATCAAGCTTATGTTGGGTAACCCAGGCATGTAGTTCAGCATTGTTTTTTTTTTTTATTTCCTATGATTCTTACATTTATTGCAGCAAAAATTAGATCACCAGGGTTGGGAGTTGGCTATTGTTGGGTTAGAAAAGTGTGTGGGAGAGAATTACCTTTGTGTTCATTGTGATAGATGGAGCCAGGATTAGGGTATGCATCTCCTCCTAGAATGATTTTAGTGTATTGGGGAATTATGCATACTTGTTTTTTGGAGAGGATTCTTGCACTTAATTTTGTTTTGGTTTGGAAGTGCAGTTATTCAGTCTATATGTGGAATAAGGATGAGGAAAAACATTAAATAGGTTTGGTGCAAAGTGTGGAGAGTGTAAAGAGGACGTATGGATAGATGGTTGGGACAGAGTCGGAGAGATGTTGAGACGTATTATTGAGTCATAGTAGGATGAAAGATGGCACAGTAGGATGAGAAGAATAGAGGATAAGCTGAAGAGTAGCATAATTAAGTACAGGAATCTGTGTTTTATAGATGTCAGGTAGTGGGGAAGTAGCAATGAAGAAGGAAACAAGAAGTTGCAGGGCACTAGGAAATTCATTGATGGTGGATTTTGAATCTGTAGCGAATAGGTAAGGAGAGAAGTTTTTTCGGTACTTGCGTATTTTCACAACCACATTCCGAACAGGTCAAACAGCTCATTTCCAAACCATATTCCTGCTCAGATATGTAGTGAACAAAGGGGCCAAAATAGGGACAGGTTTTAAATATTGCTTTTAGAAGGTTGCTAGAATAACAGGACTTGTATTCTCATGCATTTTTCTGGAGGAAATAGTCTGAAATGCAAATGTATGTCATTATTATAGCGACATCATTCCACAGTGATTTGCCAGAAAAACACAACTTTTACGAGGAACGGACCAAAAATACTAGGCATAAATCTGGACATTCTGCAAAAATATAGACAGTTCAGAGGTATGAAGTGACCTTTCAGGCCTGTTGGGTAATGTTTCTGCCATCAAAGTAATTGCAGTGTTACTGGTCTGTGCTTCCCCCTTTGATGTTAAGAACGACGTCAGACAGTTGAGATCCTTGGCTGATGTAAAACCATCCTGTTTAGTTTTCTCTTTCTCTAATGATGTTTTACTGTTGAAACAACGTTTTATTTGAAGGATGCTTCATGCTTCTCAGATTTGCTGTCTTCATAGTGTTTATTGTGGATGCACAAGCAGCATTTGTAACTGTACAGTAATCAGTACAAACTGAAACATAAATGTTGGTTTATTTCCACTTTAGTAATGTGAGCCCTTATGTAAACACTATGAAGACAGCAAAACTGAAGGAAGCATGAACCATCCTTCAGATAAAACATTGTTTCAACACTAAAACATCATTAGAGAGAGAGAGAGAGAGAGAAAACTAAATGACTTGGAAATGAGCCATTTGCCCTGTTCAGAATGTGGTTGCGATAATATGTAAGTGCCATATTTTCTGTAAAAGAAGAGAGATTGTCCTGGTATGTTCTCTAGAATGTAAGGAATAGAGGGGTATGAAAGGCTAAAGTAAAATGATATAGTCAAAATAAGAAATGAAAGTTTGTTTGAGAAAAGTATAAGATACAGAGTGGAATAGATGGGGTACTATTAGGGAGGGTAGTGATTATGAATGGATATAGTACAGGGGAATATGGGAGGGAGAACAATGGTTGGGAATGGGGCTAAAAAGTAACTGGAGTTAGGGAAGTAGGAAACAAGAAACAGAACTGTATGTATACAGGTAGTAAGTTTATTTGGGGAGGATTTTGGAATAGTCGCAAGTGAAATGTGTATGTAGGAAGAAGAGTAATAGGGTATGGGGATGGGTGGGAATCCTAGGCAGGGTAAGGAAGTGAAGTGAGGCAAAGTGTAGCGGGCTTCCCACCCTCAGCTCAAATTAAACTGATATCAGTCAGTTTATAACCAGGACAAAGTGCTTCACAAACAGATGCCAAATTAAAACAGTTTTTCTGTCATTTCCTGTGGCTAAATAACTGGCATATGTAGTATAGTATACAGGTCAAGAAAAAGGCAGCAGTGGCCAACTTAGTATGAGGTCCTTAGAGTGCACAGACAATTTCGCAGAGTCTTTCAGTCACAGAACAGGCATGTATTTAACTGATTTAAGTTAATACACACAGTAAGGTTCTTCATGATAAATGTGCTTACATTATATAATGGCAAATCCTCAGTAAACGTAGGGCCTTGTGGCAGAGCTTCTGTAGTATCTAGGTTATATGTAGTGACCCCAGGCTCTGAAATGAAAGAAAGATAAAAACTCTACTAAACTGTATTAGATATGGAGGCAGTACAGTTAGTACTTACTATACAAAAAAAGAGATGGAGAAAGGACCACATTAAGTCGGAGCAAGAGAATATGGGGGAAGTATAAGAGTAGAATGATGGTAAGAAAGTTTATGAATGTAAGCTGAAAGTATTTTTAGCAGGAAGTATACTGATAGAGAACCACAGCAATACAGTGTAAATGTACTGCATCCAGCAAATTATCATAACATCGCACTACACTGATAAGCTCAGTATAAAACCATCACTTAGTAAACATTCATGGGATTAACCAGTACGTCAAAAGTGTTTTTTAGATATATAAAAGTGTATGTGTGTGTGTGTGTGTGTGTGTGTGTGTGTGTGTGTGCGTGTATGTGTATGTATAATATATATATATATATATATATATATATATGTGTGTGTGTGTGTATACATATATGTGTGTGTGTATGTATGTATGTATATATATATATATAAATATATATATATATATATATATATATATATATATATATATATATATATATATATATATATATATAAATATATATATATATGTATATATATATATATATATATATATATATATATATATGTGGAGAGAGAGATCTACCAGAACATCAGCAACTCACATTACATACATATTTGTTAAAGAGAAACACACACGGCATGCATAAAGCTTATCCTGTCTGAATGAAAAAGTTACCAATACAACACACTGTTAAAGTCTTTTCACTGTTCTGTACAGTCCTAGACTAGAAATGTAATAACATATGGCACCTACCTGTTCTATGAAGTAAGATAGTGACAGTGTCTAAGAGGAGACAACACTGAGAGGATATTTAGCAATGCATTCTATTACAGTGACCATCCCACCCTCAGTTCAAATTAAACTGAGATCAATAATTGATAGCCAGTGGAAAGCAATTAATGAAGAGATGCCATATTAAAACAGTTTCTCTGATGTTGTTGCCCTCATTTGATCTTCAACCTGAGGGACCCGGATCCGGCCACAGATACAACTCAGCCGCATACTTCAGCTTCAGATCCAAGCTTCTCCCCTACCTGTAATGCCCCTGTCTCCCTTATCCCCTCAGATCTCATTTCCTTGCATTCAAACAGCAGCATGATCCTTCAGTTCTGAGTTTCCTCAGTGGGTGAGTGAAAGTCTTTTTTGCTTGTTTCATCTCTTATCTTTCTCTTTCTCACTGTCTTTTCACCCTACCCTTTTTGTACTCAGGCGTTGATTCTGCAGGGGAAAAAAAAACTGCAGGCCCAGATGTTCTTCGTGTTTCACTGTTGCAGTCATCACACTTGGTAGCCCTCAGTCGGCCCGAATACCAGAGACTTAGTATTTTTGCATCAGTTGCTATCATTCCAGGACTGACATCAGGTCATAAAAACAGGCAGCCGACGCTATTACGTCAGTCTTTCTTGCCAAGGAGACTGAAGCAGAAGCAATTCGCAAGTGCCGGTCAGCCGCTACCTGAATTTTCATTTACGAATTGATAATCCTGAAGTCTTCTAAAGCTAAGTACACCATTGAGGATCCTTTTTTGTTGCTCTAACCAATGTCCGAAAAAGTTAACAATCATCTTGCCTGTGGAAAGCAAATACCTCACAGAGATTTTCATTCTTACTGCATCACCTGTTTAGGCCCAGACCACAATGTCCCTCGCTGTCGGTTGTGCCTTGTTTAATGCCCGAACCATTCATTGTCGGGCTCTCTTTGTTGCTAAATTCTTTCGCTGTCGATCTTCGGATTCTGAAATGGCTTTGGTAAGCTGTCTGACTACCGATATTCTGAAAAAACGTAAGGATAAAGATAGAGACAGACCGCATAGGTCCAAAACTGCTGACGACGTTTCTGTTAAGCTAGTCACCAGTCCGCTGGTACTCAGTGAGGTGCTTTCGCTGCCCCTGATCCCCGCTTTAGTGGATTTTCAGGCCTCTACTGAGATACATTCGAAGTCTGGTATGTCGCGAGATGCTTCTTCTACTGTGGAACCTGTGGATGTCTCTACTTTGGATGGGTCCAGAGCCGCTGTGCAGGCACTGGCTTCTGAGGCAGTTCTTCACTAAACCAATGTTCGTATCAAACCGACAACTTTTTTAACCAAACTACCGAATTTCTTGGCCCAGTGTATGTACTAAGCCTAGAAAACCGACGACCAAAGCACATGCTTATGCTCCCATGCCACAAAGACAAATGCATAGAATGTCTGAAGACCTTATTACGCTGATTAGGGGTAGCCAGCCTTCCCCTGCTAAGAGACAAAGAACCCAGTGCCCTTCAGCTTCTACAGACCAGGAGTCCGATGACTCTGACATTTCTGATTATGAAGACATGTCCTTATCTGCCTATGAGGATTCAGATGCAGAGGAATCTATTCCCTTTGCCTCCCCTCCAGAGGATTTTTCTTTTGGTGAAACCTTGCATACTTTGAGAGCATTTCCACTGGGAATGCCAAGACTATCCTCGGTCCAAAAAGAGACTCAGAGAATTTCTAGAATTGCATCGGCCCAGGCCTTTAGCTGTACCCCCAGTCCTGAATGTTGTGGAAGATGTTTTTATGGAATCCAATCTTACTCCTGACACTTCACCTCTTGCCTCTAGGAAACCGGACAGGTACTACAGAGTACCTGATGCTCACTGCTGATCCAGAGATAATTTCCCAGGGGCCTAAAGGTATCAAGGCTGTTACAGCCAAGAATCCCACCCCTTCAGACAATGATTCCCGAGCTTTGGACAGATGGGGTAAGATGGTATATACCTCTGCAACTCTTGTTATTAGGGCATTGAATTGTCAGTTTCACATGCTGAAGTGCCAGCAACATATTATGGAACTCGTTAAACAAAAAGTGGCAACTTTTTCAGACTGTGCAGAAAATAAAGAATTGCAGGAGCTTATGCACACTGCAGGCCAAGTCAGTAAGCATACTTTGCAGTGTGGCTTTGACTCCCTAGAAGCATCTTGCCGGGCAGCAGGCAATGGCTCTGTACTGAGAAGACATGCTTGGCTGAAGGAGCAGACCTTGCCAGACCGTGTCAAATCAAAGTTACTAGACACTGTTTGAATAAGGACTGTTTGTTTGGCACCAAAGCAGAAGAGGTTCTCAAAAAGATGGAAGAAAAAGCTAAATCTTTGTAGACTGTTAAAGAATTCTTACAAGTGCACCCCCCCTAGATTCAGTAGGCATTTCCCTTCAAAACATTGGTCCTTTCCAGCCCCCTCCAGGCTGTCCCAAACCAGACCCAGGGGAAACGGACCACCCAGACTACAGTCTCAGGGTATGCAGAGATCTAAGCAATGGACTGCCCCCACCCCTAAAGCAGGGAGTGGAAAAACGCCCCTTACTCCACTTCTCAGCCCTGCACAATTGCTTGTGCCCCTAGGAGGATAACTTGCCCTTCATGCAAAAAACTGGATGTCCATCACTCAGGACTGGTGGGTCCTCAACATTGTATCCCAGGGGTACAAATTTTATTTCCATTCACTGCCAACTCCAAGTGGGTTTCCAGACCTTCCTCCAAACCAGTGGGCAGAGGTTCAAAACCAAGTACTTTCCCTGCTCAATATCAGAGCTATTCAGCCTGTTCCAATAGAACAGAGGGGTCAAGAATTCTACTCCAGACTCTTCCTGGTACCCAGGAAAGAGGGCTCTTGGCACCCAATCCAGGATCTTTCATTTCTAAATACCTTGCTAGTGGTACCAAAATTCAAAATGCTTACCCTGCAACAGCTTCTTCCTATGCTAGCCAAGGATGCCTGGTTAGTCACCTTAGACTTAAAAGAAACCTATCTGCACATCACCATAAGGGAGTCATGCAGGAAGTATCAGTGCTTCAGGGCAGGATCTATGCATTATCAGTTCTCTGCACTTCCATTTGGCTTATCTACTGCGCCCAGGGTATTCACAAAATGCCTGGCTTCAGCCATTGCTTACTGCAGGCAGAGAAATATCCAAATGTACCCATACTTGGACGACTGCCTGATTCAGACGGACAGTCAGGAATTGCTACTGCAGCACCTGACATTTGTCAAAAACCTTCTCTCTTCTTTGGGGAACACCATCAATGAAAAGAAATCAAAACTGGTACCCAGTCAAAAAATTGTATTCCTGGGAGCAAGCTTGGAGACAACTTCCCAGATGGCATTCCTCACTTTAGAAAAACAAGTTTACCTGACAGACTACTTACAAATGCCCACCAGAACCCAGCTATCCAAAAGAAAAACACTGCAAGCCCTAGGATTCATGGCCTCACGTGTACTGATAATTCCATATGCAAGACTGCATATGAGGAAACTTCAGTGGTACGTAAAAAGTCTTTGGTGCCAAAAATTCTCAGGACCTGGAAACAGTAATTCCTATCATACCTTGTCTAAGGACAGAGCTCCTTTGGTGGGTAGAAGCATGCAACCACAACAAGGGACTGCCATTTACTCAACCCCATGCCGTCCAGACCATAACCACAGACGCATCAGACTATGCCTGGGGGGCACACATGGACGGCAAATATATTCAGGGCCACTGGAGCCCAAGTCAAATTCATCTGCACATCAACCAAAAAGAGATGCTAGCTATACAGAATGCCCTGACAGCTTTCAGATCCCTACTCTTCCCAGGACAACTGCTAATAAAGACAGACAACACCACAGTTAAGTGGTGCATCAACAAGAAGGGGGGACCCATTCCTACCCACTCTGCAGGCTAGCCAAGACCTTGTGGAACATGGCCTTGGACATTCAAGTCCATCTACAAGCTCAATTCCTGACAGGCAAACAAAATTCACTGGCAGACGACCCAAGCAGAAATCTCCTAGACCCACACGAGTGGCAATTGGAGCCCAGCACCTTCAACCTTCTGACTCAGAAATGGGGGACCCCAGAGGTGGATCTCTTTGCCTCCCCCTACAACCACCAGCTCAGCAAATTCTGCACTGGGAATCCTCACAGCAGGGCCTGGAAAGTGGTGGATGCCCTGTCTTTTCAGTGGGAAAAGCTCTCAATCTATGCCTTTCCCCCTCTGCCCCTTCTCTCAAGAGTATTACTCAAGATAAAACAAGACAGGCGAAGGATGGTTCTGATTGCCCCGGACTGGCCATGCCAGCACTGGTACCCACTACTGCGCAGCTTGTCACCTGTGCCACCCTGGCACCTACACCAGACCCCAACCCTGCTCTCTGAGCAGGAGGGACAGATTTTGCATCCATAACTCCAAACTC
This sequence comes from Protopterus annectens, assembly GCF_019279795.1. NCBI lineage: Eukaryota > Metazoa > Chordata > Ceratodontiformes > Protopteridae > Protopterus > Protopterus annectens. Next base: position 104,437,549 of record NC_056744.1, on the reverse strand, counting down.
TAAATCTTGCAGCCTGGCTTATTCCTTGAATTCTCCCCCAGCAACCCTAAGCAAGCAGGTGCTGGACGCCTTTCTTGAGGCCAGAAGACCAAGTACAAGAAAATCCTATGCTGATAAGTGGAAAAGGTTCTGCTCATGGGCTCATTCGAAAGGAGAGGACACTACTCTGCCCTCCCTGCCTCTAATCCTGGATTGCTTAGCAGATCTACTCCACAAAGGCCTGTCTTTCTCCTCCATTAAGATACATGCCTCAGCCATTTCTGCAAATTACAACAGTGAGCCACCTCTCTTCTTGCACCCTCTGATCAAACAGTTCCTGAGAGGGGCAAACAAATTAGGGCCACCAAGGAGAGCACCCACACCTGCTTGGGACCTTAACTTTGTAATGGAGAAGCTCATGCTTCCTCCCTTTGAACCTGCTGCATCAGCTGAGTTAAAATTCCTCTCTTGGAAAACAGCCTTGCTTCTAGCCATCACTTCAGCTAGAAGAGTGTCGGAGCTACAACCACTGATGGCTGTAGAACCCTTCATTATTTTCCATGCTGACAGGGTTTCCCTCAGGACTAACCTTTCCTGTATGCCTAAGGTGGTGTCCAGTGTGGCTCTCAACCAATCCATCCATTTGCCAACCATCTTCCCCAATCCTCAAAATAAAGGGGAAAGGATCCTGCACTCCTTGGACATGTACAAACAGCTCAGATCCTACCTTGATAGGACTAAGCCCTTCAGAAAATCTGACCAGTTATTAGTCAGCTTTGCAACAGGGGCAGAGGGTAAGGCCATTTCAAAACAAACCATTTCCAAATGGAAAGTACACTGCATCCATTTCTGCTACAAGCACCATGGGAAACCAACCCCTCAGGGGGTCAGAACACATTTCATTTGGGCATCTACCTCTACAGCATTTCTCAGGGGAGTCCCTACCAGGGACATCCTGGAAGCTACTACTTGGCGTTCTGTACACACCTTCACCAAGCATTACCACCTGCCTATCTTTTCCAAATCCAGGGTAGATTTTGCTACAGCAGTCCTGCAAGGCATACTAGCTAGCCCTAACTCCTCTTGACTGCCTCCACCCTTCTTCAGCTTTGGAATCCACCCAAGTGTGATGACTGCAACAGTGAAACATGATGAACATAGTACAGTTGTGTACACTTACCATAAATGTATCTTTCCGAGTGTATTCACTGTTGCAATCCTGGTTTCCCTCCCTCCGACCCCCTGACTTTCTATCTCTTTCTCTCTCTCTCTCTTCTATGTGCCTATTACTCACCCCTTCTGGGGTATTGGTATTTACTTTTTACTAGTGGTGTTTTCCAAACCATAATTTAGCTCCCTATTTGGGGGACTCCTGACATTTGGTGCAAGAAAAACTGATGTAACGGCGTCGGCTGCCTGTTTTTATACCCCTGACTACCTGACGTCAGTTCTGGAATGACCGCAACCGACGCCAAAATGCTAAGTCTCTGGTATTCGGGCCGGCTGAGGGCTACCTGCAGGCAGATAACCCAAGTGTGATGACTGCAACAGTGAATACACTCGAACATCTACATTTATGGTAAGTGTACACAACTGTACTGTCTGTGGCCTCTTCCATCCGGTCCTCTGAGAGTCTGTTGGAAGCCGAGGTGGACAGGATTATGTGGAAGTTCATCTGAGCCCAGATTCAATTGGGAGTTCTGCCTGCCCTGTCCCCCTCCAGGTCCGGGGGCATACAGTCATCCTACTTACTGATTGCTCCTTCTCCAATCTGACCTCCGGGTTCGGAGTCATTGGGTCATAGGTTCCCCACTGTCAAGGGGTCATCGCTAATGGTTCCAGGTACCTCGACACTAACCGTTGCCTTGAGTGGATCGGCCCCATGTTTGGAGCTGAAGCCTGGGTGTTGAGTCTGAGGGGATAGCGTTGACTTCAAGGCCTTTGGAGTCGTCTCTTCTTCTCAGATTTTCTGCACCGGGAGGCTCTGCTCTAGCTCCTCCCTTGGCATAGGGGGTGGCAGATCTGGCCCTGGTCATCCCGGGTTCGGGAGTTCATTCACCTTCTACTTTTGATGTGGTGGGGAGCATCTTCTCGTCCCTTTCGAAACCTTTGACACTGTCATACTCATAGTCCATCCTGGCTCCCACTCTTTCTGGGCTGAAGTCTATTCCTGGCCCCTCAGGGACAGCCTATTGCCACTTCGCCCCAGGAGGCCCCCCCGGGAACTCCTCAAGGATTCTGAGTCCTCCCTGGAATTTCCCCTTGAGGAGCCTCCTTGGAAGCACATGTGCAAGAGGAGGCACTTGGACTTCCTGCCGGAGTCCCTCACAGAAGATACTGACTTGGAGGAAAGGTAGAGTTCCCCCCAATCACCCCTGGAACATGTCTCCTTTGGAGACATCATAGAAGTTCTGTGTCAGTGTGGTGGGTAGTCTACCCAGAAGCCTGACCCAGATGAGTCTGTACTCCTGGAGGCGTTTGTCACAGGACCCTATACCTCCTGGGTGTTTCCCCTGCGCAGATCCCCTTGTGGATCTGATTTCATCTAGGGCATGGCAGGAATCGGATATGGTTGAGCATATCCCCAAGCACCTGGACAAAGTACTCAGTGCCCCATCAGATAGGCAGCATTGGGCAAAGGGATCCATGGTCAATGCCATGGCGGTTTTGGTGGCCACTAAAAAAGAGCTTGCACAGGAGGGCTCTACGGACCATCCACCAGACAGAGAATCTTGGCCATGGACCATTTTGGGAAGTGGTCTTATGCCTCAACCATGTTTGCCTTGTGTGTGCTGAACTACTTGGCACATGCCATCAGACTATACAGGGACCTGGTCAAAGAGGTCGCTGAGTCTGCCCCAGTGTCCATGTCAGCAGAGGAGAAGGTGTTCTCCTCCCATATGGTCACCTTTACATCAATATCGAATATTCCATGAGGCTCCTATCACATGCTATGGAAGGTGCCTCTAGGGCAGCCAGGACAGGCGTAGCCATCAGGCATCATGCCTGGCTCCAGCTCTGTGCTTTCTCGGAGTTCTTCAACGCATCCTTTATGGACACACCCTATGATGGTTCCACCCTGTTTGGTAAAACACTTCGAGATACCTTGGTCTAAAGCGAGAAGGATGGGAAGACTTTGTCTGCCGTCAGGATCTACTTCTCCACCCTGCAATGATCCTTCTCTAGGAATCAGTGTGGGGTAAAGAACATGTGGTTCTGGAAATCTCAAGGCTCTTCCCAGGATGCTCAGGATTCACCTTCCCCCAGAGGCAGAAGGGGATATGACAGACACCACCCCCCCATGGCAGAGGGGGCCCATGTAACCAAGGGTCTCTCTCGGGATCCATTCCTGGACAGACCCTCACAGCAGCCCTGAATGGTTGCCTTACTATTCGCCTCTGGAGGCAGTTGGGAGATGCCTATTTCTGCACCCAACAACCTGGGAGTCAATAAACAATTGTTGGGTTCTGCAGATAATATCCAGAGGATACTCGATCCCCTTTCTTCAGTCCCCAATCCCTCCCAAACAACTCCTGGACATTCCATCCATGCAACAGGAGCAGGCAACAGTAGAAGTTTCCAGGCTGCTCAAAAAACGAGTCATCCAGCCAGTCCCCCCAGACCAGTCAGGATTAGGCATTTATTCCAGGATGTCCTTCAAGGATGCATCTGCAGTCATCACATATGGGGGTTGTCCTGCCTCAGGCAGCCCTTCGGTCGGCCGGAATCCAAAGTCTGGGTCTGGCCTCGGCTGATGTCGCACTTTCCCCGACGTCAGAGCATCTGGGGTATAAAAGCATCAGCCGATGCCATCTTCCTCAGTCTTTCTTGCTGCGTGGTGCCCGAAGCAGAAGCAGTTCGCAAGTGCCGGTCGGCCAGCTCCTGTGATTCAGCTACCGAAGACTTCGAAAAAGCTAAGTACCCCATTGGGGACTCTTTCTTGCCTCAGCCGATGTCAGATAAAGTAAATATTTGTTTAACTTGTGGGAAACAAATACCTCATAAGGATTTCCACTCTTGCTGCCTCCCTTGCCTAGGCCCAGACCACAACGTCTCGGCCTGCTCAGCCTGTGCTTCCTTCAACCGACGAACTCTTAGACGTCAGTCGGAGTTTGCAGAGGAATTCTTTGGGGTTAGTTTTGCTTACAAGATGCCGTCGGAGACTCTGACTTCGCATTTAGTTAAAAAACGGAAGGACAAGGACCGACACATGCGGGCCGCGGTTTCGGCTGAAACCACGGTCAGGCCTACCGCGAGTGTCTCGGTTTCGGCTGAAACCGAGTCCTTGGTGCTTCCTATTACCGAAACCACTCAACCGACTACTTCGGCCCCAGAGGCCCCGGCCGAGTCGGTTATTGAATTACCTACTGAAACCGGTGTCCAGGAAATGTCCGACACCATTCCTTTAGACAAGTCTTCTCCTGCACGTGGTGCAGCCAGACCCCCTGCATCCATGTCCATTAAGGCTTTTTCTAAGGCTAAAGCTGCTAAACTTACTAAAGCTTTGCCTCAAAAGGTTTCCTCTCAGAGACCTTCTACTGGCTCACAGATTCTCAGCCTAGCAGAGGATCTTATCTCTTTAATTAGAGGTTCTCAACCTCATCCGGACAGGGGCTCTCAACCACCACCAGACAAAAGGCCTAGGGCTGAGCCCTCTGACCCTCACTCCTCAGATGAGTCCACGGATGGCTCTGCTTTGTCAGACCCCCAGGAGGAGGCTTATTCGGCCTAGGAGGATTCTGATGCTGAAGAATCTATTCCCTCGGCCTCCCCTCCTGAAGAGTTTTCCTTTGGAGAGACACTACACTCTATGAGAGAACATTTCCAATGGCAGGGTCAGGAATTCTCTGATTCTAGAAAGAGATTAAGGACCTTTTTACATTTACCCCAGCATAGGCCTTTAGCTATTCATCCTGTTTTGAATGTTATTGATGATGTGTACTCTGATGCTAGTACAGCCCCTGACTCTCTCCCTCCGGCTCCTGCCAAACCTGATAGGTACTACAGGGTCCCGGATTCTCATCTACACCTGTACAAGGCCCACTCTGCTGACCCAGAAACAGTTTCCCAGGGCCCAAAAAGGGGTTGCAGCTGCCACTGCTAAAAATCCTCTACCCTCTGAAAGGGAGTCTAGAGCTTTAGAGAGATGGGGTAAGAAAGTGTATACTTCTGCAACTCTTTCCATGAGGGCATTAAATTGTCAATTTCATATGATTCAGTACCAAGAGTATTTGTTAGATGAATTGCATAAGAAGCTGTCCTCCTCTGAACCCCTTGACCGTAAATCCCTTCAGGATCTGGTACATAACTCACAGCAGGTTAGTAACCATTTTTTGCAGTGTGGTTATGATGCATTGGAAGCTTCATGTAGGTCAGCTATGACAGGTGCAGTTATATGTAGGCATGCCTGACTGAAGGAACAATCTTTACCAGACCATGTTAAAGCTAAGCTTTTGGATGCTCCAATGGAAAAGCAAAAATTATTTGGTTCCACGGCTCAGGAGGTCTTAAAGAAGTTTGAAGAAAAGGCAAAATATGTGCAAACAGTAAAAGACTTTCTGCAAGTACAACCACCGAGATTCAGCAGAAATTGGCCTACTAAGAATTGGTCCTTTCCGGACTCAGACAGATCCCAGAGAGGCAGGAATAGGCATGCCAGAGGTAGAGGGCAAGCTAGAGGCTCCTACAGAGGCTGTCAGTGGCAGCCTCCCAACCAGAGAGGTAGTGCAGGAACAACAACTGCTACACCAGGACATACTCAATGACTTTATTTTGACCCCGCCGACCAGGGCTCAATTAGAAGCACCTTTGGGCGGAAAGCTTTCTTTATTCTCAAAAAATTGGCACTACATTACAAGGGACACACATGGACACTGCAAATAATAGACAAAGGATACAGGTTCCATTTCCACACATTGCCAAAAAGAAAAGGAATGCCAGACCTGCCACCAAATCAGAGGGCAGAGGCTTTGAAGCAAATTACCAAATTAATACAAATGAAAGCCATAGAAAAAGTACCTCTTTCAGAACAAAGCCAAGGATTTTACTCCAGACTATTCCTTGTTCCAAGAAAAGAAAATCAGTGGAGGCCTATTCTCAACTTGTCTGCACTGAATACTTACCTCATTGTGCCAAAATTCAAAATGCTGACTCTACAGCAATTTCTTCCCATGTTGGGCAAGGAGTCTTGGCTGGTGACTCTAGATCTCAAGGAGGCATACCTGCATGTCCCCATTCGACAGAGTTGCAGAAGACACCTCAGATTTCTTGCAGGATCAGAGCATTATCAATTCTCAGCATTGCCCTTTGGCTTATCTACTGCGCCCAGAGTATTCACGAAATGCCTGGCATCAGTAATTGCACACTGCAGACTTCAGGGGATTCAAATCTGCCCATATCTGGACGACTGCCTTATATAAGCGGACAACAAGAAAATCTTGTTAAAGGACTTGGACTATGCCATCCACCTACTACAGGCCTTGGGATATACAGTCAACATCCAAAAATCAAGACTTGTTCCATCCCAAAGAATAACATTTTTGGGTGCGGATCTAGACACAACCACCCAAATGGCCTTTCTCACAGAAGAAAAACAAAAACAACTACCGGATTACTTCAACAATCTGACAAGACAAACTCAGCTGACTGCAAGGAAAATCCTGCAGGCCCTGGGTTACATGGCATCCTGCATACTTCTGATACCACAAGCCAGGCTGCATATGAGAAAATTACAATGTTACCTAAGGAGTGTATGGGCTCAGCACAGTCACAGCTTAGAAACTTTGATCCCACTCATTCCTTGCCTTCAAAAGGAATTTCTGTGGTGGGCTCAAGCCTGCCAGTCGAACAGAGGGTTGCCCTTCAGCAAACCAAGAGCCAACCAAACCATCACCACGGACGCTTCAGACCGAGGTTGGGGAGCATACATGGAGGACAAATGTATCCAAGGGCTATGGTCTCAAAGAGAGCTGCGCATGCACATAAACCAAAAGGAAATGCTGGCAGTGATACATGCAATCGAGGCCTTCAAACCTTTCCTTCATCAAGGCCACCTGCTCATAAGGACAGACAACACCACAGTTATGTGGTACATAAACAAGCAAGGAGGCACGCATTCCTACTCTCTATGCAAACTGGCAATGAATCTATGGAAACTTTGCTTGAAACTCAATATACAACTGCAGTCCCAGTTTGTGCCAGGGAAAGACAATACACTGGCAGACAGCTTAAGCAGAACTACCATGGATGCACACGAATGGATGCTGCACCCAGACATCTTCTTACTCATAACACAATCATGGGGAAGGCCGGAGATAGATCTGTTCGCTTCACCCCACAATCATCAACTGAAGACATTCTGCTCAAGGACATACCACCCACAAGCATGGAAAGTGGACGCTCTCTCTTTCAGCTGGAAAGCTCTAACAGTCTATGCTTTCCCACCACTCCCATTAATGACCAAGGTTTTACTGAAGATCAGGGCAGAGCAGCCAAGAGTGATTCTAATAGCTCCAGACTGGCCAAGGCAGCACTGGTACCCACTGTTAAAGAGCATGTCACAGACGAAACTGTGGCCTCTACCCCTATGGCCACTTCTACTGACGCAGAACAATTTCAAGACTCTGCATCCCAACCTGAAAACCTTGCAGCTAACTGCCTGGAGAATACCATGACTCCTCCTCAGGATAACTTATCCCAGAGAGTGAAGGACATCATTATGGAAGCTCGCCGGCCTTCCACAAGGAAGGCATATTCAGCAAAATGGAAAAGATTTCTCACTTGGAACACAACAAAAGGCCTAGATGTGACAGTGATGAGCATGGCACATATACTGGAATATTTGGCAGAATTATTCCACAATGGCCTGTCTTATTCTTCCATTAAGATACATGCCTCAGCAATTTCAGCAGAATACAATGTTAATCCGCCTGTCTTCTTGCATCCTCTCCTAAGACAGTTTCTAAGAGGAATCAAAAACATCAATCCTCCAAGGAAACCACCTTTACCTACTTGGGACCTTAACTTTGTGCTGGAAAAACTAACACTTCCTCCCTTTGAACCAGCAGCATCGGCGGATCTACAGTTTCTGTCTTGGAAAACTGCATTCCTTCTGGCCATAACCTCAGCAAGAAGAGTATCTGAGTTACAAGCTTTAATGGCAGTGCAGCCATTTCTTATTTTCCATCAAGACAGAGTTTCATTGAGAACCAATCCTACATTTATGCCAAAGGTGGTATCCAGGGTATCCCTGAACCAAGCAATTCACTTGCCTACATTCTTCCCAAATCCACAAAATAAAGGGGAGAAACTACTACACACTCTGGACATACACAGACAATTACGCTACTATTTGGACAGAACTAAAAGTTACAGAAAGACTGACCAATTGTTTGTAGCATATGCTGCTGGGGCACAAGGAAAAGCAATTTCAAAACAGACAATTTCAAAATGGATAGGAAATTGCATTCGTTTTTGTTACTCCTTTCATGCAAAAACTGTTCCTGCAAACATTAGACCTCATTCCACGAGAGCCACAGCCACCACCACAGCCTTCCTAAGAGGGGTGGCTACCAAGGACATTTTAGAAGCTGCTACATGGAGCTCCGTGCATACATTTGCCAAGCATTACAATTTACCTTTATACTCCAGATCCAAAGCAGGTTTTGCTACGGCAGTCCTGCAGGGTATATTAACTACACCATCCTTTACTTAGTTCCTCCACCCCCAGATTGGCAATGGTATTCTACCCGTATGTGATGACTGCAGATGCATCCTTGAAGGACATAGTACAGTTTTGTACCTACCATAAATGTAGATGTCCGATAGGTATGCATCTGCAGTCAGGTTTACCCTCCCTCCTTCCCCTCTGTGGTATTCCTAGGGTGCTTACCCCTCTATTAGCTAGCTGGGGGATCTATTATGGTGTATTTGTTTGTATGTATATATATGTATATATATATATATATATATATATATATATATATATATATATATATTTGCAAATGTTTGGAATTTATTGCTTTTCTCCAAATTTAGCCTTCCTAGAGGGCACCTGGCAATCTGGGGCAAGAAAAACTGAGGAAGATGGCGTCGGCTGATGCTTTTATACCCCAGACGCTCTGACGTCGGGGAAAGTGCGACATCAGCCGAGGCCAGACCCAGACTTTGGAATCCGGCTGACCGAAGGGCTGCCTGAGGAAGGACAACCCCCATATGTGATGACTGCAGATGCATACCTATCGGACATCTACATTTATGGTAGGTACAAAACTGTACTTTCTTTTTGGTGCCAAAGAAAACAGGGGCCTTGAGACACATTCTAGATCTTTCAACCCTTCACCTGTCGTTTGCCAAGATGAAATTCCTGATGGTCATCCTTCAGTCCATTCTGCCCTTCCTGCAGATAAATGACTGGATGTGCTCAGTTGACCTCCAAGATGTGTACTGTCATATCAAGATGAACAGGTGATCTCAGAATTTCCTCTGCTTCTGGCTGGAAGCCACTCATTTTCAGTTCATAGCACTCCCCTTTGGGCTCACCATCACTCCCCAGGTGCTCACCAAAGTGATAGCGGTAGTGGCGGCTCAGGGGTTTAAGGTCTTCCCCTACCTGGACAATTGGCTCCTTTCTGCTCCTTCCAGGCATCGACTAATTCAAGCCAGGTATCTTCTTCTCTGGACTGGCCAATACCTGGCATAACTATAAACCTCAACAAATATCAGTTGGCACCAGTGCAGGTTCTTGACTTCATAGCAGCCTGAATAGACACTACCCAAGGCAAGGTGTTTCTACCTCCAGCGAGACTACTTTTGCTCTGACTTCATGTGAATTACATCTTTCAATCCAAACTTCCCCCAGCAGATTCAGTTCTTCAGACGTTGGGGTCCATGGTGGCCATGATCACTCTCATTCCAACAGTATGCCTTCATATGAGGGTTCTCTAATGGACCTTAGCCAGTCAGTGGTCCTTGCTAGACCTTCCTTTGTCACATCCTGTTCAGTTGTCACGTGCTTGCAAGGACTGCCTTCATTGGTGGCTTCAATCCCCAGACCTCCTTCAGTGTCATCCATGTGTTCTTCCCTCCCCCATGACCACGGATGCCTCCCTGCTCAGATGGGGGGGCTTTGCATGGGAAGGATGGTCCAAGGCGCATAGTCTTCTCTGAAGACGAATCTGCATATCAGTGTCCTGGAGATGAAAGGTGGTGCTTCTGGTGTTGCAAGAGCTGCATGCCTGTCTTCCTCTGGGGACTATTGCCATACAGATGGACAGTATGTCAGTAGTCTGGTCCATCATCAAACGGGGGGGGGGGGCAGATCTTATCCCCTTTGTAGCAAAGCCATGAGACTGTGGGAGTGGGCGATCTCCACCTGCCATTTTCTGGTGGCAACGCACATTCCGGGGAGGTCCAACATTCTAGTGGACATGCTCAGCAGGTCTATTCTGATGCCTTACGAATGGTCTCTGAATCCTTCATTAGTGGAATAGATCTTTCTAAAGTGGGGTCAACCTTGCTGCAGTCTCTTCACCTCTCCTTCCAATGTAAAGTGCAGTGAGTATTTCACTCTGAACCCCTCTCCGGGGGAGCCCCCCAGAGACGCTGTAGCTCATGCTTGGCCCTCTGGTCTACTGTATGCTTACCTTCTGCTTCCTCTAATTTCCAAGTTCATTCAGAAAGCTTGGTGGCTGGGGAACTCAGTAATCCTTATTGCCCCTTTCTGGCCTCGCCAAGTTTGGTTCCCCTCTCTGTGGTCTTATGCAGCATGTCCACCATGGACAGTAGATCTGGCTCTAGATCTGATCACACATCCCTCAGGGATCCTTTACCCAGACTTAGTCAGCCTGAAGATCAAGGCTTGAATGCTCCAGTTTCCATGATAGTGAGGACTCCCGGGTTGTCTTCTCCTGTCAAGAAGATCTTGGTAGCGGTTCACAAATCTTCTACAAGGAAGGCTTATTTGAGTAAATGAAGCATTTCTCGGTCTGGGCCTTTCAGCATGATGTGGATCCTTTCACTGTGACACTTCTGGCCATTTTGGAGTTTTTGGTGGATATTTTTACTCATGGCGCTAGCTTCCCTACAGTTAAGGTACAATTGGCAGCAGTTACTAACTTTCACATACATGTGAATTAAGGCCTTTTTGAAAGGTACCTTCCTCCTCAGGCCTCCAGTTAAGGATCCCATGTGCCCTTGGGATCTCACTTTGGTATTGCAGGCCCTGGTTTCTCCTCCTTTTGAACCAGCGGCCACAATTGACTTGCAGTTTCTGTCATGGGAGACGGCTTTTTTAATTGCGATTACCTCAGCCAAGAGGGTTTCTGAGATCCAAGTCTTATCTGCCAAGCCTCCTTATATGGTATTCCATAAAGATCGGGTGTCACTGCGGACTCTTCCATCTTTTCTACCGTAGGTGGCATCAGAGTCTAATATTAACCAGGTCATCAATTTGCCATTTTTCTTTCCAAATTTCCAGATTAAGGGATAGTACAAGTTGCACTTGTTTGATGTTCACAGGCAACTGTGGTTTTATTTGCATGGAACAAAATATTTTCATAAGTCTGATCACCTCTTTGGCTTACCAAGGAAAGGTTTAGAAAAAGATGGTTTCTAAAGTTACTATTGCTTGATGGATTTCTGAATGCATCTACTCCAGGGCATGTCCAGACGCATTCCACTAGGTCTTTTGCGACTTCTGCCACCTTTTGGACTAGGATCTCCTTAGATATCTGCTCTGCAGCTTCCTGGGCATCTCTGCACACATTTATATCGCATCATAAATTGGATATTCTTTCCAGGAGCAGGGCATCCTTTGGCTCAGCCGTGCTCTCGAACATCCTTCCATGAGGACCTCCCAGGGTTTATTGGTAGCTGGGAACTCTGTTCCTCAGGTTGAAGATCAAACGAGAACAACAACATCAGATAAAGAAGTTATGTACTCACCGTAACGTTCCATCTGAGTTGTTGATCCTCATTCTTCTTTAACAGTCCCACCCTCCTTCCCCCGAATTGTGTGGGCTGCATAATGGACTGGATGGAAAAGTCTTAACTCCACCTCCTTTGGCTTGTTTTTCCCTTGTTAGACCTTTTGTGCTTATGCTAGTCTGTTATGGGCATATTCTTTTACATTGGGATGCTGCTATTTCTGCAACAAACTCGATCTGAGGGGAGGAGGGAGACAGGGGCATTATGGGTGGGGGAGCAGGTTGGAGCTTGGATCTGAAGTTGAAGTATGCAGCTGAGTCGGATCCGTGGCTGGATCCGGGTCCCTCAGGTTGAAGATAAATGAGAATCAACAACTCAGATGGAATGTAACAGTGAGTACATAACTTCTTTTTTCTGTCATTTCCCAAGGCTAATTAACTGGCATGTGTAGTATAGTATGCTGGTCAAGCCAAAGGGGGCAGTGGCCAACTTAGTAAGAGGTCTTTAGAGTGCATGGACTATTTCACAGAGACTTTTAATCACAGGGCAGGCATGTATTTAACTGATTAAGTTAATACACAGTAAGGTTCTTCATGATAAATGTTTACATTATACAATGACAAAATTCTCAGTAAACTTGTTGGAGTATAGCCTTGTTGCAGAGCTCTTGCAGTATCGAAGTCAGATATAGTGACTGCAGGCTATTATACAATGACATCATTTTTAGTAAACTTATAGGAGTAGGGCATTTTGGCAGAGCTGTTGCAGTATCGAGGTCCGATGTAGTGACCACAGGCTCTGCTCTATGAAGGAAGATAGTGACTGAGACTTAGTTTAGTTTCATTTGGATTTTGAAGTAGGTTTGATTGTTCCAGACAAGTTTATGCAGAGGAATGCTACTACTTCAGCACCCAAGGATACTTTGGTGCCAGAGCAGTCGGAGCTTATTTCTATTCTGAAATTCAAATACTCTCCATCGATAGATCCTTTCAAGGACAGACTGCCAAGCCTCTTCCTCAACGTAAGACCACCTAGGTCTCCTTTGACTGCCTTGGTTCATTCCACTAATAGTCTGTCCGAAGCAGACATTATGAGACTGGTGGATCAGACTTCACTGCCAAATATCCAAATATGAAGCTTTCGGGCTCACATCCCTTCATCAGCATACATAATCACATCTAAAAATTTAAAAGCATATAATCAACCATTTATATTTGAAATTTCTATAAATGGTTGATTATATGCTTTTAAATTATCTAATGATGTAATTGTTTAGATATATTTTTTATAGGCTGGTTCTGATCATGTGTTTTTTAAATGACCCTCTATATAAAGAACTTTTAGATGTGATTATGTATGCTGATGAAGGGATGTGAGCCCGAAAGCTTCATTAAATACTACGTTCTTGGTGATTACTTAGCTTTGTTTTATTTGGATATTTGGCAGTGAAGTGTTTTCTGGATTTCTGACTTTATACCACTGGTATTGCGTTGAAAGTACTAGGAGGGAGTCGAACCAGCCTTTCTTTCTTTCTTATTTGAATTGATACTGAAAACAAACTGTTTTGAGATGTCTTCATCTATAAAAAGACTGTTAATGAGAGCAAATAATCCATTATTGCAGACAGCAGATATTAACAAGCCTCAAGACGTACCCATAGGCAATGATACTAAAGAACTGAATAAACTATTAACAACACTGGAGAAAAAAGTGAGTAGCTATAAGCAACTACAATGGCAGAGATTTAGTTTTTCAGCATATTTAGAACTGGGTATCGTGCCTCGAGGGCTTCGTATATTAAAGATGCCCTCTTATGGTAATGTCTGTGAGGAACTGCTGATAAAGTGGCAACAGCTTAATCTAGAATTAAGCGCAAATTACATGAAACTCATGAATGAGTTTTTTGTAGACATAGAACACTCTTTGCTTATTGAAATAGAAGCTTTAGAAAAACAAGTATTGGAGTGTATCAATGGAGATACAACAAATGAACATTATCAAACTTTTATTGAAAATGTGCATGTTATGGATAGTAGACTCGAGCTGAAGAAAAAACGTAAATTGCAACGTGATGTTCAGGACTTCAAAAACGGGCATATCTTTTCTTGGCCCAAACCAAAGTATAGACATTTAAAATTTGTTAGTAATAATAAGAACTATTCACAAAATAAGAATAAAAACATAACAACAAGGTTGCTTGATCAGCTGGATGAGTTTAGCTCGCCGCAAGCAACACCGGTAACACAAACTAGCCAGCAAGTTAATGCGCACGACGCAATTCCAATGACGTCACAACGTTGCGATGAAGGAGGACCAAATGGCGATGGAGTCCTAATGGAGTTAGTTACAGGAGGTAACAGCTTGAATACAGCCAATACATCGAGCACCTGCACTCCAACAAAACAAAAAGTTGATTTCAAAAATAAGAAACAGGCGGAGATTTCTGTTTTTTTACCGTTTCGGTTAAAACAACCGGAAAAGGTAATAATTCGGAAAGCACAGCAAGAAAAGAACCTAAATGTAGCAGCACCACAGCAGCAAGCTGTGCAAGGGGGAAAAAGAAAGAACGACAGCCCACGGCAAGTCAACAAATTACCCCGCAGATAAATGTAGCTGCTCCTACCATCAATGAAGGTACTTTAAACCTAACACAATGTCGTTTATCTGAAGATCATTGCAAACTGCTGAGCAAAGGATTGAAATTCATACCCTTTGCTATGGACAATATAGCTAATGCAATTATTGACCTTAGATTATTTACTAGAAGTATAATGTTGAAGCTATTATTTACAAATATGAATCCCACTGAAATGTTTTATAAAAAGTCTAGTACTTTTATTCCTCAGTTGTCACCAGTGCTGTTGGCTTTTACTAATATAGTTGAAATGAATTAAGGTCCCTATATACAAAGAAATGTGATAAAATAAGAAAATATAATTTAACATATGGGGAATATCAAGCTCTTCTGGAATTAAGGAATGATAAAGAATTAATTATAAAGCAAGCAGATAAGGGTGGGGCCACTGTGCTTATGGACAGAAGTTTTTATAATACAAAATTTAAAAATTTTCTTGCTGATGTCAACACATTTAAACAAATAACCTTTGTAGAAGTAAAGAATCAAATAATGCAAGTAAATATGGTTATATATGACATGCAGTTAAATAATGAAATCACATTAGATTTATTTAATTATTTTTCTGTTCCATGCCCCAAAATCCCACAGATTTATGGAATCCCGAAAATCCACAAATCATTACAAGACCCTCCACTGAGACCCATTGTTTCAGGTAGAGGGTGGGTAACTGAACCCATCTCTAAATATTTACAAAAAGAATTGGCGAAATTATTACCTAGGTGTAACAGTATTATAAAGGACACAACTGATTTTTTGAGTAAATTAAATACATGGTATGGCATGGCAACAAATGAATATATTCTGGTGACACTTGATGTGGAATCACTATTTACAGTCATTCCCATTGACTACGGTGTTGAAGCCATAAGGAGACTATTATTAATGAACTCCACTAAGCAACCATGTGAAGTAGAAAAATTATGTTTACTATTAGACCTAGTTTTGACTAAGAATGTATTTATTTTTGATGGCATTCCTTATAAACAACTTACAGGAGTAGCCATGGGAACCTCAGTGGCAAATACATTTGCAAATCTTGTGCTATATTACTGGGAGATAAAATATGTACTAAGTAATAATAATGCACACAATGTATATGTAAAAAGTTATGTTAGATTTGTGGATGACTGCTTTTTTGTATGGGAAGGTACTGAAGAGAATTTATTGCTATATTTATCCTACTTAAATAATACAACTAACTTCTTAAAGTTTAAAATGGATTATTCTAGGCAGAGTATAGTGTTTCTGGATGTTAAATTGTATAAAAGAAATGAAAAATTGGAAACAATGATCCATAAGAAAGAAGTTCATACAGTAAGATATTTGAAAAAAGCAAGTATGCATCCCCCACATATATTTAAGGGAATTGTTAAATCACAAATGATTAGGGTGAGTAAATTAACAACTGATAACAAAACAATATGAAGCTGAAATAGCTAAAATGAAGGATGAATTTGTAACCAATGGTTACACTGAGATTATAGAAAATAGTATTATGGAAGAAGTGAATTTAGGTAGACATAATATGTTTAAACCAGTATTTAATGTCTCTTTAACACAAATTGAGGACTCTTATACAGTACAAAGGATAGGGCAACAGCAAAAAAGTAGATACGTTATGACATACAATGGGTATACATATCAAACTATTAAGATTATCGAAAGAAACTGGCCAATATTGATGGCTATGCCAGAAATAGAAAAGCTGGTAGGCCCTAAACCTAGTTTTGCGTATAGAAACCATCAATCTATAAAAAGTATATTATGTTACAAAGATTTTAAGGAAACACGCAAGCCAGAACAAGGTAGGCTAGGCACTTATAAATGCCAAAACTGTACTTGCTGCAAAGATATATTTGAATCTGACCAAATATTCAGACACCCTGTTACAACTAAGGAATATAAGTTTCACATAGCAGCAACATGTAATACGAGTAGATTAGTCTACCTCGCTACCTGTACGCATTGCTATGCATTTTATATAGGGAAAACTACTAGACGGCTTAAGGACCGTATTATAGAACACAGATCTGAAATGAATAGGAAAGTACAAACAAATGCCCTATATAAACATATCATGGAATTTGAGACTCATAATTTTAAATTTAGAGTGGTAGATATAGTTGAGCAATCTATAAGAGGTGGGGACATAAATAATGCTATAGAGTTAAAAGAATTAGACTGGATAATTAGATTACAGGCAGATTCGAATCCAGGTCTTAACAGTGCAGTCAGTATAAAGCCTGTTTTAGTCAGAAAGCAGTTAGAAATAAAATAAAATAAGATTAATATATGCTAAATATATGTGTATGTATGCTATTATACTGCTTTTTAGATGATAGTTATGTTTAGTAAAATTCTGTCATTTTTAAAGTTTTATAGAAATTTCAAATATAAATGGTTGATTATATGCTTTTAAATTATCTAATGATGTAATTGTTTAGATATATTTTTTATAGGCTGGTTCTGATCATGTGTTTTTTAAATGACCCTCTATATAAAGAACTTTTAGATGTGATTATGTATGCTGATGAAGGGATGTGAGCCCGAAAGCTTCATTAAATACTACGTTCTTGGTGATTACTTAGCTTTGTTTTATTTAGATATACAAACCCTCAGATTATGTTTAGACAATAAAATACATTTAATTTCACCAACAACCAAGCACGATACTAGTGCATTACTAGACTACTTTCAATCAATCTTACAGCATAATCAAACTTATTCAGGCAAACTTTATTTTATATTCAGAATCATAAGAAATGAAACTTATAGCTGCCCAGAAAGCTATTGAAATTACTTCTACACAGTTAATAATGAGCTTCCCTGTGATCAAGACAAAATAAACATGTTAGAATCGGCAGGGAAAACAACTCTTGTCGCTTAAATGAAAATTGTACACCTGGAGATTTATGTACAGATCTTTTTATACTCCTCAACTAATGAGTAAAATCAACAGAAAACAGAACATTTGTAACAAATGTAAGTCGGACATAGTTTGGGCTCATATGTTCTATGATTGCCCTGCTATAAGAGTATTTTGGAGGAGTGTTAATGAACTATTAGAGGCACTATTCACAGATACTTCGAAAAATAAATGCAGAGAACATAATAAGGAATGGTGCTATAGGATGAGATCAGAGATATGCAATAAAAGTACCAAACCAACACAGCTGCAAGTAAAATCCAAGAACACTTTAATCCATAAAAAACAATAAAAACAAAGTAAGCACTTTCACGGTAAATTGCCACCGCTTCATCAGGTAATTTCCCGCTTAACAAGTCTTTAGTGCTTTTTAATACACTATATCACACAGTGTTAAAAAAGTAAAATATCCTTTACTTTGGGCAATACTTGCTGTGGCTAGAAAGAGCATTACAAAAAACTGGATATCTGAATCCCCTCCTACTTTCACTGACTTCAAGAATATGTTAAATGAAGTTTGTCATTTACAACTTAAAACTATAATTTCTAGAACAACTAGAAAGACATATGCATACCATATGTGGGAAAATTTACAGAATTTGTTGAAAAAATATTAACAATTACAATGAATAACTTCAGTTTCTTTTTTCTTTTGTATGTGAAACACATTCAAAAATGGTTAAAGTACTACATTTTATGTAAATATTGATGTCTTTGTAAATACTTCAGTTATTTTATTTTATCAGTTATTCTATATAGTTATTTGAATTTTATGTTACAATCTCTGATATTACAATTTTTCTGTGAAACTTGTGTGATTGTTTATAAATTTGTTTTATTTAAAATCAATAAAATTGTTTTCAGAAAAAAGAAATTGTAAAAAAAGGTGTTCATTGATGAATAAGCAAGTGTGGTCTTCCTCAGATGTTATTTAGTGCCATTGTTGAAGTGTTCAGTAATTTGTGATATGACCATGAACTTCAGTATTGAAACTAACTATGGAGGCATACAAGCCTTGGAGCATTATGCTTCTAGAAAGATACACTTGAACACTATAGGAATGTTAAAAGTAAAATCAAATAGTGGATGTGACTCGTTGTGGTCTGATGGCAAAAAATACTGTGCAAAATGTGTGTGGCTATAGTCTAAACTTTTTTTTGGTCAG
Organism: Protopterus annectens; assembly: GCF_019279795.1. NCBI lineage: Eukaryota > Metazoa > Chordata > Ceratodontiformes > Protopteridae > Protopterus > Protopterus annectens. The sequence continues at coordinate 104,418,916 of NC_056744.1, read as the reverse complement.
AATCCAGATTTCCCCTTCTGTTTTGATTGATAAGGCATTTATTTAAGAATGCAAAGCAGTGGGAAAACATATTTCAACATCACCTGCTTCAAGCAGAGCATTTGCTAAGGCTAATTGTTTACATTGTAGTGTCAATGTCTCAGGAGGTAGCACACTCACCTTTGGTGCTTGGTCAGAAGTATGTGGATTATTTTTCCACCTCAGGTACTTTGGTTAGTTTTCCAATATGAGACTGCAGTGGAGAATGGGGTGTGGGGGTGGGTGTACTCCCATCCTTTGAATGAGACATTAAACTGAGGTCCCATCTGCCTGAGTTGGTGGTGGCTCAGGTGGATATAAAAGATCCCATGGCACCAATAAAAAAAAAAAAAAGTAGGAAACATTCCCTGGTGTCCTTACCAAATTTTTTCTAGTAAGTATGGATTTTATGTTGTCTCTCCCCTGAAAAGAAGACACTGGCCCAGTGGAATTAGTCTGTTCAACAAGGGGAAGACAAAATGGTGAGTATTTGAGAAGCACCTTCTTACCATAAATGAAATATTTAAAAGGGAAGACAGGATATACTACAAAGAGCTGACTGTGCAGTGGGAAAAGGATTATAGTCCTCATTAGCCAAGTTGGATTTGTATTTGGGTAAGGGTGAATCATTCTAGGTTGCATAAAGCCAGGAGGACAATATCAGTAATGAGGACGCTGATGAGGTATGACTTAACAGAAATGATGCCAAAGAACTCAAAATAGAAAAGCAGATGAGTTGCAGAATTCCAGAGAGTAAGTGAGGAGGAATTTGGTTTTGGTGCAGTGAGACAGGCTCAGGTACTACAATGAAAAAAAAAACCTCAAACCATAAGATTGTGTCAGAGGAAAAAATAGCAACTTACAGCTGCACTCATTCTTAGGGCAAGCTGATAAAGCTACATAAAGACATAAACACTGGTATAATGTGAAAACTTTACACCCATCTGAAGTTGCAGACCCACAAAGGTGTGTTGATGTGTCACATATAGAAAAATATTCATACTAAACCAAGAATTGACTGCAGGCATACTATTTGAATTACTTAAACAGGATAAGGTATGGATCTGGGAAGGTAATGTTTTGAAGAAGCTGATGTTGGCACAAAATGTGCATCTCCACTAGGTACTGTCAAACTCTGAAAGAAATGACACCCAAAGCATATCTTGTGGTTAGAAGGTTCAAGAACTTCACGCAAATGAGCTTTCAAATATTCACTTACATGTTCATCAGGATCTCTTCTCCTTTTGGACATAATTTGTCAAATGTCATGGAAAATTCATTCCTCTGGCATTAAGTTTACATTTTGAAAGGTATGGAACACAGTTGTGACATTCTGCCCCCACCCTAAGGCAAGATGTTTGGTACAGACTTGAGAACTGAAGAAGTGTGTTTTGTGATGTTGCAGGTACATTGCACTATTGGTATAACAAAATGAAATGCACCATTCAGTTGGGAGACTCTCACAAGTTAACCCTGTTATATCCTAGTGATGAGGTACCATAACACTGGTCTGCCTGCCTGGCATGTAGATATGGCATGTGGGGGCACACAAATCACTGCCATTTCATTTTGTCCTTTCCTGAAAATTACTCTTTAGGTTGGCCATGAAGATCATAATTGCTTTTTTGTGTGAGACTGGAAATCTGTATTATTGATGGAATGGTTGGTAGAACAGGACAACTGTATTAAAAACATCTCATTCTGTCATGAAACTATAAAGAGCAGTCGAGCACAATGCCCTCTTTACACCCCCTCCCTCCAACTGAGATGGACTTGGAGTCAAAAATGGGATACATTTTCTAGGTTGCCAAGCAAAGTAGACCGTATGTCATCTTTAATGTTTCTTGTTTGGCATCCACCATAGAGCATGCCTCTGGTATAGTCTGCTCATGAAGCAAATATGACTCTTTAGGAATTCAGTTCTGCTAAAGTAGTAAAATATCAGCTGCTGGGGATGGATGAATCCCTTAAAGTAGTTGTCTTCAGTGATATTTCACATGGAAACCTACCTGATGATTATGGCACTCCAGGGGGACATTTTATTGTTTTGATTGGAAAACAAATAAAATTCTCACCCGTTTTGCTGGCATTCAAAAAGAATAGTATGTGATCCTTATAGCAGGATAAACTCTCTGTCAAATAATCTTGATAAGGCACTCTTAACTGTGCTGTGTTTTCAACTTGCAACCGGCGACCCAAGTTGTGACTTCTTTCAGGTAATCTATATCAGATATAACTATTGTTTGGTTGAGGCAGTTAACTGTACACCCATTTCCAACCAACTGAATCATATTTTCCCCCTACTATGGAAAAATCCATTATTACCCCACTTCACAAAGGAGGTAATCTCCATGATCTCTCAAACTACTGGCCCATCTCCAGTCTCTCCCCACTGTCAAAAATGTATTCAAACCCAACTACTCAAACACCTCATCAAACATCACCTCCTGTCTCTCACTCAACATGGCTTCTGCTCACACCATAGTACAACCTCCACTTTACTCTCCTTTACTGATGTAGTGAATAAAGCTCTTGAATATGGCCTAACCACTTCTGTGTACTCCTGCTAGACCTTTCAAAAGCATTCGACACAGTATCTCACTCTAAGCTTTTGCGACACCTAAAGAAACTTGGTTGTTCTCAAGCTGTAATATCCTGGTTTACCTCCTACCTAAACAACAGACAGCGATCAGTTAGATGGTAGAACCAACAATCTGATTACTTAGCAAACAACAGAGGTGTCCCACAGGGATCCATTTTAGGACCACTGCTTTTCAATGTATTCATTAATGATCTAAATAAAGCCTCCCACCAAAGCATACTAATGCAATATGCAGATGATTCAGCTGTCATCTCATTCTCCAACAATATTTCTAACCTCCAGAAAATCACCCAAGATGCTTTCTTCTCTATTGAAACCTGGCCGAACGACTCTCAATTAATGCTTAACCCCAAAAAACTAAACTTATTATTCTCATCAAAACCTCCAACTACAGAATTCAAAATTCTCTCCCGTAACAAAACTGAAATACAACAGGTACAATTTGCAAAACTTGTAGGAATTACTATCGACAGTAAGCTCTCATTTGAACAACTTATACTCAACACAGTAAATAAAACCCACTTCAAACTAGGCAAATTATACCTACACAATCTCTTCCTTGATAAACAAACTAGGATCAAGTTAGCTAATACTTTGATAACTCCATCCCTTATGTATGGAAGCCCCATTTTCCCTAACCTCCATACATCCCTCAATAGTAAGCTACAACAATGTTACTATAAAGTGGCAAAAGTCGCATCTAAATTATCTAACTACTCACACCACTGCAACACTCTACTGTCCTGGCTAGAATTTCACCACTTTCTCCAGTTTACTCAACTATCACCCATAAATTAATTTTCCAACCCGATAGCTGCCTTGCTCTCCAATCCAGCTTACACACATACACCCCTTTTCAATTCATCCGTTCTTCAGAGAGAACCCTTCTAAGCATAGCTAAACCCAGCAAAAGAGCTGCACAATGCCTATATTCCTACAACATAGCCAAACTATGGAATACCCTTCCCTCTTCCATTACCCAACTAGAGTCCCTGATCCACCAATTAAAACTACACTAAAAACCTACTTCTTGCAAAAATGGAAACTTGCTGTAACGATTAAAAAATATATTTTTCTTCTTTCCCCTAACCACATATATACTAACTCAAAAGATCAATTTACTTCAGGTAACTGTGAATTCTCTGAGAAATAGCAATCTGAAAGAATAGTTGTTTGTGTTCTCACACACACATACACGCACATATATGCACGCATCATGCACGCGCGCGCACACACACGCGCACACACGCACACACACACACACACACACACACACACACACACACACACACACACACACACACACACACACACGAGTTCCGAACACTCCTTGACATACACACACACAGACGCACACACACACACAGAGTGCCGAACACCTTGCATTATGTTCTGCCCTGTTGCCAAGTTGCACATTTGGTAGGCAGACTTGACAGTATAAATAGCTGCAAGTGTTCCTTTTTTTATGAGTGGATTGTAAAAATGTTAAATGGAATTTTCATGAAAACCAGAAATCCTTATCCTTCTCAAAAGTAGTCACTTTGTAGTCTTCTTAGCCACACAAAGCTTGATGAGATTCCTGAATTCTTGTGTTTGCCTAAATTTCCCTTTCATCCTGTGTGTTAACAGCCACATAGGCAGTGTATTCCAGCTAGCTTTGTTTAATGTGAACATTCTTGCCACCTGTTGTTTTAACCAACATTGCTAGCTTCATTTCCTAGGATTATTAGGTGTAATGCATAACCATTCTGTACTAATTTGCAGGCAGTCAATAAGTCTTAATGTTTTGAACTCCTTGATGTTCACTAGGGCATACATGTTAAGTTTTTCTTCATATGCATATATGTTCGACAGCTTCATGCCTATCACAGCTAGTCAATTTCAGCATATTGAGTAACCCTTTTCCCCCTTACTGTTGAGGATTTTTTGTATGTAATTTTCTTCAGATGTTCTTGGACTTTTCCTTTGATCGTATCTGAGAGACTGTCATAACATCCAAAATCGCTGAAGGAAGAAAACTTGTCTGATTTAGATTTTTTATTTGGTAGACTAGGAAAACAGTTATAATTTGTAAGTGGAAAGAAGAAAATGTTTGTTTTAAGATGTTCTTCTTTGTGTTACTTGTCAATGAAAGAATCTGGTTAACTATTTGGATAAGCTCCTAGAGCATTCTTTTTAATTATACTTTCTTTCCAATAGGATGACCATCCAAAACCATTCCATTTACCAGGCAGTGTCCACAGTACCAGCTCTGTGGATTCCTTGACTGGTACAAAGAAGAGAGAAGCTGGAGTGTCTTTGGCTGCAAACTTCACAGCCAACAACAGGTCAGGGGAGAATACAGATATGTGTGTTCACTTTGCTTAGAAGTAAATCATTGTGTAGAATTTACTATCAGTAACAGCAAACTTTTCATTTGTTTCCAGTTTGTTGCTATTCCTTAAGGCTTTATAGAAAGTGCAAGGCAGTAGTTGTAGCCAGAGTCGCATTTGGCCTTACTTGGAAGATTGCTTGCTGGTAACTTCGATGGGGCCAAGCTTTAGACCCTTTTGCAGGACTTATAGGCTCTGGAATGTTGGACATGTTATCAAGCAAGAATCTTTACTGGATCGCAAGTACAATGATGCATTCAGGAAAACTGCAAGTCTTTTTTTTTTTTATGTGCGTTTGTCACTCTGAACTTTATATTCATTTTGTTAACCAGGTAAGTGAATGGTCTATAATGGACCCTTTTCGGCCATGATGTGAGTCACAGGAACAAGGGTGAATGTAGTATGTATATGGATACTTCCGAGTAGACAGTCAACTAGCATATTTTTGGGTGGGTCTGGAAACTGGAGTATTAAAAAAAAAAAACAAAAAACAAAAAATCAAATAATGCAGACACTGGGGGAACATGCAAACTTAACACAGATTAGAATTGTAGAGATAGAGCCCTTAGTATGGCCCACCCAACCTGAATTTGATTGGCAGCATGGGTGCTTGATGGCTGTGACAGGGGAGGATAGGAATGCCTATTCTCTGTGGATGTGGGTGCCTGGGTGACACTGACCCCATAGATCCCAAGATGCAGATACACAGTCTGTATTCACAGTTCACTTGCTCTTTTTTTCTGTTTGAGTGAAATGTTTAGTAAGTTTCTTAATGTTGCCTCTGTTAAAGACAAATTATAAAATGCTTACCTTCTGATACTGACTTTACAGCAATGGTAGCTCTTTCTGTGGTGTGCCCCACCTATGATTCTTGATTATGTCCAGTTCCCATTAATCCTTGTAGCTTTTTTCTTTTGTGTGACATTTTCAATTGATCATGTTAAGATGTCATATGTTAGTCACAAGGGTTAGCAGTATTTTGATATCTGCTTGAATACCATGGAAAATTAGTATTAAAAAAGAAAAAAAATCACTCTCTGCAGAGTGATTGCCTCTGTGGGTCATGCTCGTTCATTTTCCTTGCTGTATTGGTGTGAACTCATTATCGAGTAGTCATCAATTCAAGTAGTCCTTAGGGTGCTTTCTCATGTTAGCCACCCCCTTTGGCTAAGCAAAGACCTGCTACACTGTTGCCAAATATGTTGCAGTTCCTCATTCTCGCAGTGATGGCTGCAGCATATGCACACACCACTTGACCTAGCGAATCACACACTCCTGTACCATGATCTAATACTAGTCTGCTTTGTACTAGAACAGCAAAAGATTAAATTGCTTTCCTCCTCCTAAGATGGGCAGACTAAAGTCATGCCACTCATTCTCAGCCTCCATGACCAATTCTTCCAGCACCTGGGTCACTAGGTAATCACTGTCAGCTGGGTTATAGTCATGGGTTTCTCTCTTTGTACCAAAGAGTCAAAATGTCATTGCTTGAAGTCTTAAGTTCCTGCTGTAGCCCTTTTAGTAAGGCCCTCCATCTGACAAGTTTGTGTGACTATCCTTACCTGTCTGAAAGCAGTGAAACTTGATCATTTTTATTGAGAGTATTGTCAGTACTTCTGACCTAGGGACAAGAGTTGCTAAATTGTTTTATGCTGCTAGTAATTCTACTGTACAGCAGTATATAATGAAACAACTGTGTGTAGTATCTAGTGAGACTCAACTGCATCTCTGTGGCAGATTGAAGTAACTTGGTCTGTACTGTGATAAACCTTAATCTGCTGGTATGATCTATTTTAATTTTGTTTGCATTTTAGCAGTTGTGTGCCAGATATTAATTGAACTAGTGCCACATAAGTTATGTAAAATGTTTGCAAATGACGGTTTGTAAAACCTTTTGCAAATGATGGTTTGATGCAGAGGCATTTAGTGAAGTTAGAGGAAAAGCTAACTGTATTAGAAGTATTTGCAAAACAGGATGTTAGATTATTGTGATTGTTTTAAATTAGAACAAACTAAGGCCCAGGCAATAAGTAGTCAGAAGAAATCTGCTTGGCCTGGTGTTTTTGTTCTATGTGAGCAGTAGACACTGAAATTATCTAGGCTGCACATTTCACACATTTTTCCATTGGTTAATTGTCTCTTGAGTGATACTTAAATACACAGTGAATTTCTGAAAAGATTTCAAGCCTGCATTAGCTAAAGCACTGCTGCTTATTCCCTGCTAGTATGTCCCATCCACGCTCCTGTTTGGTGATGTGCTTTTTAAACCTGGTGATTTTAAATTGCCCACCCCTACTGTAAAACGAGCTTAATAAGCTTCTCCCTTTCTACACTGCTATTGATAATGTTGAATTGTTTGCCATATACTTGTATTGAAAAATTGCATTTTTCCTCTCCCTGTCTATTCTGATTTACTTGATCTGAATTCATTTTCTGTCTAGCTGTTGGATAAAGTAGTGTATTCTTAAACTCTAGCAAGCACTTGCTTTTACATCAAGAGGTTAGTGGATTTTCCATCTAGTGCACTGGGAGGTAGCCTAGTCTGTTTAGGTTGGGGAAACACTTAAGAAGTCTGCATCAATGAGTCTCTATTGACCTTTTAAATTGCATTGTATCTGATCACTGCATTTTTTCTGCTTTTGTACTGTTGTGACTGAATATTTTCTGCACTTATTTCCAACTGTATTTTTAGCCTAGATAGCATAGTCTAGATTCAGACCTGCTGAATCTAGTCTTTTTTTGTTACACTCGAACACTAAGCCAGCCATCTTACATCAAGAAAGACTCCCCCTTATCCTTGTGGCAAAAGTGTGGATGTTCATCGTGTTTCACTGTTGCAGTCATTACTCTTGGGTTATCCTGCTGGCAGGCTACCTGCAGTCGGCCTGAATTCCAAAGTCCTGGTCCGGCGTCGGTTGCTGTCGCCTCTTCCCTGATGTCAGTGCACCAGGGGTATAAAAGATGCAGCTGACGCCATTTTCTTCAGTCTTTCTTGCCGCACGGTGCCCGAAGCAAAAGCAGTTCGCAAGTGCCGGTCAGCCGACTCCTGAGATTTTCAAATCCGAATTTCAGAACTGAAGTCTTCATTAAAGCTAAGTACCCCATTGGGGAAACTTTTTTCTTGCTCCAGACCGATGTCAGAAAAAGTTAACAATTGTATTTCTTGTGGGAAGCAAATACCTCATAAGGATTTTCACTCTTACTGTATTCCTTGCCTAGGCCCTGACCACGACGTTGCTAGCTGTCAGTTTTATGCTAGATTTAACCAACGCACTATTAAGCGTCAGTTCGATTTTGCTTTTCATTACTTTGGCCGAAGGTTTAATTATATAATGCCGTCGGAACAGTCAACGACCGGAGTTTACAAAAAATGCAAGGAAAAGGATAGGCATCCGAGGTCCAAAACTTACGACGAGGCCTTCGTTAGACCAGTCGCCGGTTCGCCGGTTCTCAGTGAGGAGCTTTCGCAGCCCCTGGCACCTGCTACCTCAGAGCCACAGGCCGCTTCCGACTCCCACGTGGAGCTGACTGGGCCTCTGGATACTCAAGCTATTGGACACTTGGAAATCATTCCCTCAGATGGGTCCGGAGCCGCTGAGCAGGCATCGGCTTCTGAGGGTGTCTTCAGACCTACACAGTTAAATGTTAAACCATCTTCAGCTCCAAAGACTAAAGCAGCTCTAAAGACCAAGAAACAAGTACAGCATTCTCCTACTCAGACTTCCATGCCTAAAAAAACAGATGCTTAAAATGGCCAAAGACCTAATTACTTTGATCAGGGGTTCCCATCCCCCTCTTGATAAGAGGCCTAGGCAAGAGACAGAATATGATTCTTCTGATCAGGTTTCTGTTTCCTCTGATTCTTCTTCTGAACAGGATTATTCTGTTCCTCCCTATGAGGATTCTGATGCTGAAGAATCCATTCCTTCAGCCTCTCCTCCTGAGGATTATTCTTTTGGGGAAACCCTGCATACCATGAGGGAGCATTTCCACTGGGAGAGCCAAGATTACTCAGAATCTAAGAAAAGGCTCAGAGACTTTCTGCTACTTCCTCAGCACAGACCCCTTGCTATTCCACCTTTTCTAAACATTGTAGATAATGTATTTTCAGAGTCCGGCCTGTCCTCTGACTCTTTACCCCCAGCACCTGCTAAGCCAGACAGATACTACAGGGTCCCAGATTCTCATAAATTCCTATATAAAAACCCTGCTGCTGACCCATAAACTATATCTCAGGGTCCCAAAGGGGTCAAAGCTTCCACTGCAAAAAACCCTGTCCCCTCTAATAGGGATTCTAGGGCACTGGACATATGGGGGGAAAAGTTTACACATCTGCTACCTTGGCTGTAAGGGCTTTAAATTGTCAGTTTCATATGCTTAAATATCAGCAATACTTAATGTCACTGCTTAAACAGAAAATGTTGACAAATTCTGAATGTTCAGAGAACAAGGGAATGCAGGATTTATTGCATGCAGCTGAACAAGTGGGAAAGCATACTTTGCAATGTGGTTATGATTCACTGGAGGCCTCTTGCAGGGGCCGCTGTTACAGGTTCTGTTATTAGAAAGCATGTTTGGTTAAAGGAACAGAGTCTGCCTGATCATGTTAAAGCAAAATTATTAGATGCTCCATTACAGCATGATACTTTGTTTGGTGCTAAAGCAGAAGAGGTGTTGAAGAAAATGGAGGGTAAAGCGAAATCCATGCAGACAGTTAAGGATTTCTTACAGGTACAGCCACCCAGATTTAGCAGGAACTGGCCTTCAAAAAAGTGGCCCTTTCCAGTGTCAGACAGGCCACAAAGAAGCAGATTCACACACCCCAGAGGCAGATCTCAGCCCCGAGTCTCATACAGGCCTAAACAATGGGGTGCTCCTACCTCCAAAAGCAGAGAAGACAAATCACAACCTTACAGGAAACAGTCCCAATGACTTTCCTCTGCCAGAAACAAGCACTTTTCTTTTGGCAGCCCCCACTTAGGGGGAAAACTTGCACTTTTTTCACCAAATTGGCAAATGATTACCCAAGGCAAATGGGTCTTGAACATAGTGTCCCAGGGCTACAGGTTCTTTTTTCACACCCTACCAAGGGCAAAAGGTATACCAGACCTGCCACACAATCAATGGGCAGAGGCACAAAAGCAAATTACAGCTCTCATGGACATGAGGTCATTCAACAAGTACCACAACAAGTGCAGGGACAAGGATTTTACTCGAGACTTTTCTTAGTGCCCAGAAAGGACAAAACCTGGAGACCAATACTGGACCTGTCCATACTCAACATGTTTCTGGAGGTTCCAAAATTCAAGATGTTGACTCTACAGCAGCTACTGCCCATGCTGGGTAAGAAGGCTTGGCTCTTAACTTTGGACCTAAAAGAGGCATACCTGCATGTCCCAATCAGACAATCTTGCAGAAGATACCTCAGATTCATAGCTGGCTCAATGCACTACCAATTCTTTGCACTGCCTTTTGGCTTATCTACTGTGCCCAGGGTCTTCACAAAATGCCTGGCACCAGTAATTGCATTTTACAGACAGAGGAATTCAAATATATCCCTACTTGGACAACTGCCTTATTCAAGCAGAGAACAAAGACATTCTTCTAAAGCATCTGCCGTTTGTAAAAAGATTACTAATTTGCCTAGGGTTCACAGTAAACGAAAAGAAATCAAAACTAGTACCCTCTCAAGAGATATTATTCCTGGGTGCAAGCTTAAATACAACTGCCCAGATGGCTTATCTCATGCCAGACAAACAAAGGCAACTGACTTCTTACTTCAGAAAGTTGGCAACAAAGACCCAGTTATCTGCAAGGAAAGACCTGCAGGCCTTGGGCTTCATGGCATCCTGCATTCTACTAATTCCATATGCCAGACTGCATATGAGGAAACTACACTGGTATCTAATAAGTGTTTGGACTCAGCATTGCCACAGCCTGGAGACAGTAATTACACTCATTTCCCAGCCTTCAACAGGAGTTTTGATGGTGGGCACAGGCCTGTCACCACAACAAGGGGCTGCCATTTACTTTACCCACAGCCAGACAGACACTGACAACGGATGCATCAGATTATGCCTGGGGGGCCCATATGGCAGGAAAATGTATTCAGAGCACATGGCCTGCAAGCCAGATGCATCTTCACATCAATCAAAAAGAGATGCTAGCTGTTCAGAATGCCCTGACAACTTTCAAGGATCTACTTCATCCAGGACAGCTACTGATAAAGACGGACAATACTACAGTCATGTGGTACATAAACAAGCAGGGAGGCACACATTCCTACCCCCTCTACAGACAAGCAATGACCTTATGGGACACAGCATTGACTTATCAAGTTCACCTGCAAGTATAATTCCTGCCAGGAAAAACAAACACTCTGGCAGACGAACTAAGCAGAAACCTCATGGATCCCCACGAGTGGAAACTGGATCCACAAGTCTTCAGCATGATAACAAGGAAATGGGGATGCCCAGACATAGATCTATTTGCCTGCCCTCACAACTGCCAATTACAGAGATTTTGCAGAAGGATTTATCACAGACAAGCACAGAGAGTGGACGCCCTATCCTTCATCTGGAAATATCTAACAGTATATGCCTTTCCTCCACTGCCTCTCCTTCCCAGGGTACTCCTAAAGGTCAGACAAGAGAAGCCAAAAATGATACTGATTGCACCAGGCTGGCCACGCCAGTACTGGTGCCCAGTCCTAAATAGCTTGTCTCAAGGTCCAGCATGGATATTGCCTCAAACTTCTCACTTGCTGACCCAACAAAACAATCAGCTCCTACACAGCCAACTCAGGACCTTAAATCTGGCAGCATGGCGGATAATGTAGCCATTCAGAACACTCCTCTTTCAAAAGCTGTTATGGATGTTATCTTGGAGGCCAGGAGGCCCAGTACCAGAAAATCTTATGCAGAAAAATGGAAGAGATTATGTGCTTGGAACCAGGAACAAGGCATTGACACGTATGTACCAAATATCCCTCAGATTTTACAATACCTAACTGAGATGCTGGACAAAGGCCTTTCCTTTTCATCAATTAAGATTCATGCCTCTGCCATTTCAGCCCATTACAATACAGAACCACCTATCTTTTCTCATTCTTTAATAAGGCAGTACCTCAGAGGTGGCAAAAACATCAGGCCTCCAAGGAGAGCACCAATTCCAGCATGGGACCTCAATTATGTCTTGGAAAAACTCACACTGCCTCCTTTTGAGCCAGCCTCAACAGCTGATATAAAATTCTTATCCTGGAAAACAGCTCTGCTCCTAGCAATAACCTCTGCAAGACGAGTCTCGGAGTTAACAAGCACTCCTGGTTGTGGAACCTTTTATCATTTTTCATCCAGACAGGGTTTCTCTGAGGACAAACCCAACATTTATGCCTAAGGTGGTGTCCAGTGTGGCCCTCAACCGAACAATTCACTTGCCTACCTTTTATCCAAACCCACAGAACAAGGGTGAGAAAATTCTGCATTTTTTGGACATACACAGGCAGCTACGCTTCTACTTGGACAGAACTAAAACTTTCAGAAAGACTGAGCAACATTTAGTGTCATATGCTGCAGGATCACAAGGAAAGGCTATCTCAAAACAGACCATTTCTAAATGGTTAGGCCATTGCATCCGTTTCTGCTATTCTCAGCATGGCAAATCAATGCCTAAGGGCATTAAGCCTCATTCCACCAGAGCAGCAGCCACTTCAGCAGCCTTCCTCAGAGGAGTACCAACCAAAGACATCTTAGAGGCTGCAACTTGGAGTTCAGTGCACACATTTACAAAGCACTACCACTTACCTATTTACTCTAAATCCAGAGCAGGCTTTGCCACTGCAGTTCTGCAGGGCCTCATAGCCTCTCCTAATCCTATTTAACTCAGCCACCCATCCTCAGCTTTGGGATTCAACCCAAGAGTAATGACTGCAACAGTGAAACATGATGAACATAGTACAGTTGTGTACCTACCATAAATGTAGATGTTCGAGTGTATTCACTGTTCCAGTCCAGGTTACCCTCCCACCGTCCCTCTTTCTTTTGCTGGGGTTTATCTGTACTTCTCTATTCTGTACAACCTATGTGGTGTATTTGCTTGTAGATGAAGGAAGTGTTTCTTTACTGCATATATGTTTATTAGCATAATATATTTAGTTACCCTTTTGGCGGCACCTGACATCTGGGGCAAGAAAAACTGAAGAAAATGGCGTCAGCTGCATCTTTTATACCCCTAGCACACTGACGTCAGGGAAGAGGCAACAGCAACCGAAGCCGGACCAGGACTTTGGAATTCAGGCCGACTGCGGGTAGCCTGCCAGCAGAATAACCCAAGAGTAATGACTGCAACAGTGAATACACTTGAACATCTACATTTATGGTAGGTACAGAACTGTACTATCCAGCCTTGTCTGAGCTCGGGATTGCTGGAGGAAGGTTTATTGTGTACTTTCGTATTGGCTGATTAGCTTAAAACATTTTAATTTCTCCTATATTTAAGCCTTGCGTTTGCTCATTGCTGCGCATCATATTAGCTGTGCCCTGTATAGACACAAACACTTTGAAACACAATTTTTTCCCTAGACAACTGTCAGTGGAACCCTCTCAAGCTTCTCGCTTACACTAAATGCAACTTAGTTGCGCACTGAGCAGCATTGCCACATCTATCATCCACAACCCTTAGTTAAACAACTCTTGATAGCCCTAGTGCAAAAACTGGTCAGTCTAGTCCACTTTTTTCCTAATAGCTCATATGGTAAAAACATGGTATAATGGACAGACCGTTTCCCATCATTTCTCCAGCCTGTCTGATTGACATGGGAATTCTGAGACAATGTAGTAATTGCCTCATGTATACTGACAACCATTTAATCCTAAAGCAAACAAATACCTTGTGTGAGAGATGTAGTACAGTATGAAGTTGGAATCACTTCTCATGCAACAACAAACCGGATACCAAACAGGTTGTCAGTAAACACTCTTCACCTCTCACACAACCCCCTAAATCAAATGTCCTGGTCATAGGCAACTCCATATTGAGACACACAGATGTTCCCCTCACCAGGGCGGGCAAGAAGTTCACAGCTAGCTACCTGTCAGGTGCCAGAATCCATCAGATAATGAATGCTCTCAAGTCACTCAACAAGTACTGTTGTGACTTGGTCATAGTTCATGTTGGGGTGAATGACTTGAGACTTACCTCTCTGGACTATTTGAAGAGAGACATGACTGAACTTTCAGACGGTGTCCCAGGCAGTATGTCCCTAGCCTTAAGCTGCATTCTACCTTCTCCCAGGATGATGCCATCATGTAAACAAACCCTGCCTATACGTTCTCGGCTTTACTGCAGGCATTTAACTTCCATGGCGGTTGAGTGAGCTGTAGCAAATTCTGCTTTACAGAACATAGAGTTGTAATCTGTTTTTGTATTCCAGTGTACGCATAGTAGCATGCTGTTAATTACAATATAGTTTTTTTGGTTAATAACACCCTGGGAACCACTCTATGGTATTGTACTTGCTATCGCGAAGTGTGCATTGCAGCTTTTACTGGAGGTTTTAAATGTTATGCTAAGTTGTTTCTAACAATTGATATTGCTTATTTCATGGTACTTGACCTGTTTGTGCTTATCCTTATCATTAGTGAAGAGCCATAACTGTTGGCAAACTGGATTTGTTGCCCTGTATTTCTAATGTACATGTTGTTGTATCTACCTGTACCTTACTCTCCTAGCAAGCTATGCTATTGTGCTGTTGCACACACTATCATACCTGTGCCTAACGGACTTCTAACTTGTTCTTCTCCTTGTCATATCTGTATTGTTTCTCTTCAACCAAGTTCTCTGCTCCACCTCCCTCTCATCCTACCCACAGTCATATATCTCACCCTTCCCACAGTCATAAATTCATACCATTCACTCATGCTACCCACAGGCACATATTCCTACCTTTCTTCCACCTCACTTGTCATTACACTAATCTCTTAGGGTACTCTGCTGTTTATTTGCTGCACATAAAGTGACCTAACCCCTTTCTCTTATTCCTACTCCATAGGTGGCAAGCTACTTTGCACAATTTCATACTGAAAACCCCTGGCAGTGCGAGAAAATTGCAGCAAGTGTGCTATTAGAGCTCAACGCACATCGGCAGCACCTTCAACTACTGTACAAGTTATTGTACATGATTGTGTTATAAATTACATCTGCTCTCTGCCTTAACTGCAGCACATCACCGGGACATCCACCCCCTTTTTCCCCCTAATTCAGACTGTATTTCTTTCCTGGATTATACGTAGAACAGCCTCTTAAAGAAAAAAGTGCTCGTACCCTGTGCAGTATTTAGTAAACACATTTAAATTACACACAGTTGCCCAGCAAACTTGCATTATTATCATCTTGAACTTTCTACTTTTTAACAGCACAATTTTATGTAGAAACTGTTTGCTTACCTATACAGAAGTACGTAGCTCACAGACAACATTTCTGATTGTTTGTGTAAACTGATTCCCGGGTCTACCCACTTGGGCTCACTACACTCCCCTACCCTACCTCCATTCCCACTCACCCCCTTCTGAATTACATTTATTCTTACTGTAGCCCCACCCTAACTCCTCCCTGTCTCACTTTTCAGTTAATCATAGTCCATCTACAATCAGTCTTCCAAAGCACATCTTATCATCTGCATCACTCCACCCACAGTAACTACTTCCAGTTAGCAGATTAATCTACATCTTCCTTATCAATCTACTACACTTCCACCAATACATTACATACATACCTTGACTGTTACCATCCTCCACCTTTTGTTTGCCCACAAAGTATTTATTCCCCTATCTACCATGTCCCCCTCCTCTTACACACTTCTCCTCTCATTTTCTGTCAATCTCTATCTTGTAGCAAACCTAATAGCTCTCCAGTCAGCTTGTCAACCATTTACAACAACTTGTACTACATCCACACAAACCCCATTAGCCAGCTACTCTAACATATACCCTAGCCTTTATACTCTAAATACGTTCCTACTTAGCAAAATAAAAATCCTATCCCTGAGTAACAATACCCACCACCGCACTGTGTTAAACTACCAAACTAACTCAAAAAGGAAACTAACCATTTTTCCCAAGAAACCACTCAAACTTGCTGCAATGCAGAGACATTCACCCAAACCCTGGCCCTACTTCCTCCCCAACTAACTCCCCTAAGTCATATAAGTCTCTAAACTTAACTACCCTGAATCTCCAAAGCATCAGAAATAAAATCCCAGAGTTTCACACCTGGATAGCTCCCAACAAACCTGATGTATTGGCAACCACCAAAACATGGTTAAAACCTACATAAAAGACACTGAATTCCTTCCCCCAGGCTATGCCTGCCTAAGATCTGATTGACCGCACAAGAAAGGTGGTGATCTAACAATACTCTACCGCACATGAAAGGTGGTGATGTAGCAACACTCTGCCCTAACACCTATGCTATTGTACCATACTCTAAATCAACTCTGCATTTCTCCACAGAAGAAATGATCATTTTTTTCTTGAAAATTAACAACTGCAAAAATCTCTGCATAGTGGCCCTGTGCATCCCCCCAGGCAATAACATTCCTCTACTAAAAGAGATTCATGCCTGGATATCAAGTCATATAGACAATGAAATAGTCATCCTGGGTGTTATCAACATAGACTGGCTCAAAGTATCCCAGCACACTTCCCCTCAAACATTAACTTGTACAACTTCACCCAGCTGATACAAAATATAACCAGACCTAACAAAAATAATGACAATGGATCGATATTGGACTGTATCCTAGTCTCCAATCCAAACTATGTGGCCATCGCTAACGCACTTCCCAGCAGCATCAGTGATCACATCCCGGCCTACATATTACGAAAAGCAACTCCAGCCCCAAAGTAAACACCATTACAAGTTAACAACAAACTTATCCCACTTTAATTCAACCACCTTCAATGAAATTTTATCGAGCCTAAACTAGCAGGCCATAAAATCCCTTTTTCTTGATGAGGCTGTTGAATTATTCAACTTAAAATTTCTTGAGACATTAAAAAATCTAGCACCAGTCCGACATAAGAGTAAAAACTAACCATGTCAGTTGGCTCACAAGACCCACTAAACAACTCATGACTGCTATGGACAAAGCCTGGAAACTATGGCAAAACAATAGAAACCCATCAGACCTACTGCAATTCACTACCTCCATCTGCAAACACACCATAGGCAAAACCCCTTTGGAGCTCCATTACTTCCCTACTAAACCCAGGCTCACAAAAATAATCCTTGTCCAAATCCAGAGAAAACACCCATTGAATTAGCCACTGTGTTTAACACTCACTTCAACACTGTATCCAGTCTTACTGCCACCTTCCCCCAAATCAACCATAACACTTTTCCTACATCTCCAAAATAATCCTCTCAAAACATCTCTACACTCTCCCCACCCAGCTTTTCATTTTCCCCCATTCCTACCACTTTAATAAAAAAAAACTACTTCTCAAACTTAAACCATGCTCCAATGCCCCTGACAATCTACCCCCCATTCCTATCGCAGCAAACTCTATTGTCTGCCCTATCAGTATACTTCTTAAAAGGTCTATCAATGAGTCCTATATTCCAAATATCTGGAAAAAGGCACATTTTCTCCCCTTACATAAAGATGGAAATAGCACAGACATTACCAACTTCTGACCCATTGCTATCCTTTCACCAATTTCTAAAATTTTTGAAAAATGCATACACATTCAACTTCTGAACCAAATACTATCCCCCACTCAGCATGGCTTCAGGCCACAGTACCACAACTGCCCTAATCTCCTTCATGGATAGAGTCAACCAGGCTTGAGATACTGGTAGGATTGTTTCCTCTCCATTTCTAGATTTCTCTCAGGCCTTCGATACTGTTTTTCACCCTCTTCTCTCAAAACTGGCTAACTTGGGCATCTCAACCCCCACACTAACCTGGTTCACAAGCTACCTAGCAGATAGATAACAACCAACCAAATGGCAGCACTCTCTCTCGCCATTCCTTAATACTACCACAGGTGCTCTCCAAGGCTCTATACTAGGGCCCCTTCTTTTCAGCATATTTATCAGTAACTTTCATGCCACCCTTTCTCAAGTTTCTGTAATCCAGTATGCAGATAACTCAATCATCATCTGTTCTGCTAATTCCACCACTGAACTACAACAAATTACCCAGTGTGCCTTCACAACCACCGAAACCTGGATGTCCAACAATCATCTCGCCCTAAATCCCAACAAAACTAAACTAATAATCTTCACCCCCCCCCAAAAAAAAAAACTTCTGTAAATAAAAATGATTTCTCCATAGAAGCTGAAAACACAACCACTCTAGAGGTAGTCTCACAAACAAAACTACTAGGTGTAATCATAGATGAACACCTAACATTTAACCAACACATTTACAAGAATATTAAAAAAAAACTCACCAAAAACTAAGCATGCTCTATAGGTGCAAACAGTTCCTCAACTGCTCCACCAAATAAACCCTTGCCTCCACCTTTCTTCTACCCTCTGTCTTATATGATGCCCCTCTACTGACCAACATTCAGTCCTGTTTGAGATCAAACTTCAGGTGTGCTACAATAAAATTTCTAAGTTCACAACCAGTGCAAAACACTCTTCCCACCATTGCCCTTCTCTACATCTTCTAGACTGGCTAGAACTTCCACACTGTCTTTCATACCTGCAATCAATCACAGCCCACAAAATCATCTTCAAGCCAGCTGACTGCCCTGCCCTTACCAACCTGCTTACCCTCAACCACCGAAACAGGCATCCCAGGTCTGAAACCAGATACTCTTAATGGTAGAAAAACCTAACCTATCTGCTGGACAGATGCTTTACTATTGCTAAACTGTGGAAAACTCTTCCACCATCGATCAGGACTTCTAGCTATCCATTAGGCTTCAAAACCACTCTGAAGAAATATCTTTCCTCCGTGTGGCAATGCACGTGTACAAACACTGAACCCCTCAAAACCTGACTCTCTTCCTCCACTCTCCTTACCTTTGCTCCTTTTTCTATCACAACCTTTAGACTGCAACCTACTGTTTTTTCTTTTCACTGTTTCACTAGTACTACCTTAAGTCCTCTATAGTGGGGATATCTGTTGAACCAAATATTGAAATAACAAGCTTCAAATGTCTAGTGAAATAAATAGTGAAGTTACAGGTATCAAATTTTTTCTCATTGTATAATCTATTATTTTTATACAGTGTTGTTATATCCTAAGCTGCTAATAAGCCAAAATAGTCTGTTTAACTAATATATTGCACCTAGGTATACCTCCTTATGTTATACATTTGTAAACTTACTAAACACTGTTATCACTTGTTGAATCTTCTTGAGTCTATATGTTCCAAAAACTTGTATTATGCGTTATGTTTACTACCGTATTGTATTTTCATAACTGTTTCGGTGGAGCTTTTCTCCCCAGGCCTCCACCGAAAATGGGCTCACCTTGGTCCAATGGACCTTCCTGTTAAACAGATGCAAATAAGTAAATAAATAGGTAAATGAATAAATAATGATTGGCTTAGCTTCTGGTGTTAGTCCAGGGGGATCCAGTATCTGTCAGCCTGGGATGACATGCTCGACAGGCCATGCTGCTTTGCCAGCAACAGTCTGCACCTGTCTCCTCTAGGCTTTTGGATACTGGAAAAGGTGCTTGCTTCTCTCATAGTGCCTTTTTTAGGCAATGTCAAAACAACAAAATTTCCGATGTAACAAAATCCACCTGAGACAAACTCAAGGATGTTCATCGTGCATACAGCTGCAGTCATCACACTTAGGTTATCCTGCCGTCAGGCGGGTCCTCGGTCGTCCGAATTCCAAAGTCCAGGTCTGGCGTCGGTTGTCGTCGCTTCTTCCCTGACGTCATTGTGGCAGGGGTATAAAAGAGGCAGCCGATGCCATTTTCTTCAGTCTTTCTTGCCGCGCGGTGCCCAAAGCAGAAGCAGTTCGCAAGTGCCGGTCGACCAGCTCCTGAGATTTACGAAAAAAGTATTTCAGCCGAAGTCTTCTTTAAAGCTAAGTACCCCGCTGGGGAAACTTTTCTTGCCTCAGACCGATGTCAGACAAAGTTAATAATTGCATTTCTTGTGGGAAGCAAATACCGCATAAGGATTTTCACTCTTACTGTATACCTTGCTTAGGGCCAGACCACCACGTCTCGGCCTGCCGTTTTTGTGCTAGGTTTAACAAGCACTATTAAGCGCCGGGCGGAGTTCGCCCTTCATTATTTTGGCAAAAAATTTAAATATATCATGTCGTCGGATACACCGACACCAGTTTTAGGCAAAAAACGCAAGGATAAAGACAGACATCCGAGGCCTACACCGAGTACTGAGACCACGCTAAGGCCGACTACCAGTTCTCCGGTTCTCAGCGAGGTGCCTACGCAGCTCCTGACTACCGATAAAATTATTTTAATGGCGACTTCAGTACCCGAGGTCGCAGGTTCCTCGGTCTCCATTCCCACTGCAGATACCGACGCCACTCTGGGCGCAGAAACGGAAAGATGTTATGTGATCCTATCTCGCCTACATTCTGTACTGATGGGCTCGGAGCCGATCCCTCGGCTCCGACTCGGCACGCTATGCTATAGAGCGAGGCCTCTTATTGGCTGAGCTATTTCTTATCCCAGGATGCACCACCACTAATTCCCCAGATCTCGTTTGCCGCTTACAAGCTAAGACGTGGTCTCAACTTGGCTGGGCTAAGTACTACTTTATTTAGGTTTTTCCTGTCAGGAATTTGCTTGTTTTGAACCCAAAAGCTGTTTTAACAGCTATTGTTGTGATACAAGTGTGTATTGGATATTTTCGTTGAGGAATTTGTGTTTTTCGTCAAGGGAAGGTTTCCCGTTTTAGTTAGAGGGGCCTTCCCCTTTTGCTATTTTCTATTCTAGCGTTTGTTTTGTGGGTCAAGTACCCGTTTAAGTTAGAGGGTCTTGACCTTCCCTTTCTCTGTTTTTGTTAACTGTATTGTTATATAAAAAAAAAAAAAAAAAAACTTATATTTCTTTGAACTTTAAACTGCTAGTTTTTGGTGTATTTTCTATCTTTAGACATGTCCAAAGAGCATAGACCCTCTGGGTTTAAAAAGTGCGCGAGGTGTGGTTATAAGATGTCCATAACGGACGACCACTCCTCGTGCGTTTATTGCTTAGGCGCCAAGCACCTACAAGAGTCATGTAGCGTGTGTCACGCCTTTTCATCAAGAGTCCTCCAGGAGAGGAAGAACAAATTAATCCTAAAAGGTTTGATAAAGCCATCCTTCGAGGAGGCTTTATCTTCATCTTCCTCTCCTTCAAAAAAGAAAAAAGCGTCGGCTCCGACCAGTCTGTCGGAACCGACTGCCAAAAAACCTAGGCAGGCTTCTCCATCGGCTCCACGGACTTCGTAGCCGAGGGTGGAACGGTCTGCCTCGATGCCTCCAGTCTCGACCCCTCTGGTTTCGGAGCCGAGGACTGGGGCATCGAGAGGCGGGTCACCTTCATCGGCTCCACTGATATTGGAGCCGATGAAGGTTGCCGGCTCAGACTCTTCCCCTTCGGCGCCGAAGTCCTCATCGGCACCGAGGGAAATTGCCTTGAGATCTCCCTCGGAACCGATAATTATAGAATCCATTCGGAGCCGGTCCTCTAGTCCTATGGAGCCGATGGAGAAATCGGTTCGGACCCGATCGGTATCGTCCAGATCATCCAAGATGTCTGATTCGGACATCGACAGGGTGCTCCTAAGACTCTTCCAGTCTCCGGTGTTCCAAAAGTTAGTTTCGGCTCCAGCCCATTCGGCTTCGGAGCTGATGGTCCACCTTGCTACTATGGTTCCTCCTCCAACAGCCTCGGCACCGTTGGAGCCGGTGCTGGTGGAACCGGTGGAGGTTTTAGGGTCGGGCCCGACCCTTACTCCAACTCCGGCTCTTGAGTCGGAGTTCGGTACGCGGACTTCTTCCGTCGGCCCCGGGGGGGATGCTTCGGGACTGATGTTTTCGGTCCCAGGTCTTCCTCTCGGTGCGTCGGCTGCGGGAGTGCCGTCTACCATCGTGGCCATGGAGGTGGGACCCTCCCAGGATTCTGGTGGTCCTGCCTTCAGGGCTATGAGGAGTGCATTAGCCAAATCATCTTTGGCTACCTCCACGGTCTCCCCAGCTCCTTCCCTGCATACCGAGACTGGGTCTTTGGTAGTCCCCCTGTCCTTAGACAGCGGAGCCCCGGGGCCTGAGGTTACCCCCACTGGGGTCCCCCCCCTCCTGGAGGTCCTTCTGAAACTTCTTCGGAAGAACCCCCCAGGAAAAGATCGTGCAAGAGGAAGCACGTTGACTCCCCTGATGAGTCTCTTACATCAGACACTGATCTCGATGATGCAGAAGGGTCCCCTAAGTCGTCCTCGGATGATGTCTCCTTTGCAGACATCCTGGAAGCCCTTAAACAACGAGGCGGCTGGCAGTCCAAACCCCCTTCTGTTGATGAGTCGGTGTTCCTTAAGGCCTTCGGGGCTCAGCCCTCCGCCTCCTGGGTGTCTCCGCCCTTCGACGAGCTCTTGGATTTGATCTGTCGAAGGGCGTGGGAACATCCAGACTCTGTGGAACCGGTGCCTGCTCGTCCTAATAAGTTCCTCTCGGCACCCCCTGAAAAAGAGTTCCTAACCAAAGGTGTGGCTGTAGATGCTTTGGTGGTGGCATCTGCTACCCAGCAAGATGTAGCAGAGGCTTCGACGTCCGTCCATCCTCCTAATAAGGAGTCTAGGAGCATGGATCGGTATGGAAAGCGCACCCTAAGTTCAGCGGCCTTTACATTAAGGTCCTTGAACTACCTTACGCACTTTACCAGATTTCAGAGGGATCTGATTAAAGAACTTTCCGATACCCTCTTGGGTAACCTGCCTGAGGAGCTGGCCCAGACGGTTGGCTCTCAGCTGGCTACACTGTCGTCCATTTCAAACTCGTCCATGAGGCTCATTTCTTATGCGGCCGAAGGCGAGTAGAGCAGCGGTACAGGCATTGCTCTCGGAGACAAGCCTGGCTCCGCCTGTGTCATTTCACGGAGGCCTTTAAGTCTTCCTTTGCCGACGCACGCTTTGATGGGTCCCCCCCGTTTTGACCCCAGGTAAAAGACACACTGACCCCCTGCGAACAGGGGGGTAAGACTCTGACTGCCGTGGGCACGATTTTCCACTCCCTTTCGGCCTTATCCCAAGGCTAAAAGAGGAGGGAAAATGTGGTTCCGTAGATCTCAGAAGCCTTACCACTCTCAGCAGGATGATCCCCCTTCCAGAGGCAGAGGAGGGGGAAATTCTTCTGGAAGACGCCGTCCCAGAGGCGGCAGAGGCCCTCGCAACACTGGAGACCGCGAGTCCTTTCGTGGCTCTTCAGCCTTTCACAGTCCCTGAGGGATTGCCCAACTGTGCAGCTCCGGAGCCAGTCGGGGGTCATTTTTCGAAGCACCTAAAAGCCTGGGAAGGTATCACTCAGGACCGATGGGTGCTTCGAATTATCGCCGGAGGTTACACCATCCCTTTCTCTCACTCTCTACCTCAGTCCAAAAAAATCCCTGACCCGCCACCCAGTCAACGGGAAACTGCAGCCTCAGAAGTTTCAAAGCTGCTGCAAAAAGGAGTCATCCATACGGTCCCCGCAGACCAGATCGGATTAGGGACTTACTCAAGATTCTTTTTGGTGCCAAAAAAGACCGGGGACTTGAGACCCATTTTGGATCTCAGCACTCTAAACCGTTCAGTCAAAAAGTCCAAGTTCCGAATGGTCACCCTACAAACCATTCTCCCATTGCTGGAGAAAGGTGTTTGGATGTCCTCCATAGATCTCAAGGACGCTTATTACCATATCATGGTACATCAAGCGTCCAGGAGACATCTGCGCTTCAGCATAGGAGGCAGTACCATTTTCAGTTCCGCGCGCTGCCCTTTGGTCTCACCACAGCCCCCAGGGTGTTCACCAAATGTTTGGCGGTCGTGACTGCTCACCTGAGAAGTCTAGGATTCCAGGTGTTTCTTTATCTAGACGACTGGCTCCTAACTGCCACGTCCAAGCATCTACTATTGCGGAGCCTACAAGCCACTATATCACTGGGCAATTCCCTTGGAATCACCTTCAATTGGCCAAAGTCTGTGTTGCTGCCATCTCAACGCATAAGATTCATAGGGGTAGAGATAGACTCAAACCGAATGCAGGTCTATCTACCTACAGACAGAATACAAACCATACAGGCTCAAGTTCAAGCCTTACTTCCCAGATCCAAAGCCCCAGCCAGAATGGTCCTGCAGCTATTGGGATCCATGTCCGCCACGGTTCTTCTAGTCCCCCTGGCAAGGTTGAACATGAGAATTCTCCAGTGGCTTCTTTCAGCTCAGTGGTCCTTTCAGGAACTCCCTCTCAGTCACCTCATATGGATCACGGAAACCTGCAAATGGGACCTTCGCTGGTGGCTAGTGCCCTCCAATTTGGATCAGGGACGACCCTTTGTTCCACCTCCTCCTGCGGCCACTTTGACCACGGACACCTCCCAGATGGGGTGGGGGGGCATTCCCTGGGCAGGTCAGTCCAAGGCAAATGGCACCCAGAAGAGACCCTACTTCATATCAACATCCTAGAAATGAGGGCGGTGCTTCTGTCCCTTCAAGCCCTTCACGATTACCTCCCTTAGGGCGTAATTGCCGTTCACTCAGACAACATGTCAGTTGTCTGGTACCTGAACAAACAGGGAGGGACCAGATCCTATCCTCTTTGCAGAGAGGCCATGAGAGTCTGGGAATGGGCAGTGTCGACCAAACGCTTTCTAGTGGCTACTCATATCCCGGGCAAGTCCAATGTGATAGCCGACAGACTGAGCAGAACCATCCTTTCTCCTCACGAATGGTCTCTGAACATGACAGTTGCATATCAGATATTCAGCAAATGGGGAGTTCCGTGTTGCGACCTCTTCGCGACTCCACTGAATACGAAGTGCAAAAAATTCTTCTCCCTAACCCCGGCTCCGGGGAAGAACCCCATGGACGCATTAGCCCGTCCTTGGCCCACCGGCTTGCTTTATGCCTTCCCCCCAGTTCCTCTCCTTCCCAGGGTGATCCAAAAGGCATCTCTCTTGGGGAGCAAAATGATCTTAGTTGCTCCTTACTGGCCTCGTCAAGTATGGTTTCCCTATCTTCGGAAATATGCTCTGGAAGGTCCATGGTTCCTGGATCAGATCCCAGACCTTTTGGTTCATCAGTCGGGACTATTCCACCAGCCCCTACACACCTTAAAATTGACGGCTTGGCTTCTCCTCTTCCGACTATAGTCAGGAGTCATACATTGGATCCAGAAGTTGTACACATCTTATCTTTAGCCCACAAGTCTGCTACAAAGAAATTGTATTCTAGCAAATGGAAAAGATTTGCTATTTGGGCTCAACTCCGGGGCCTGGATCCCATCACTATTCCCGTATCAGAAGTACTAAAATGTTTAACTTCTCTTTTCAATCAAGGCTCTTCTGTCTCTACCATCAAGGTTCAATTGGCAGCGATTTTCAATTTTCACGAATCTATAAACCCACCTTTAATGAGCAACAGATTGTGTAAGACCTTCTTGAAAGGTGCTGCGCTTTTAAGACCTCCGATTTCACATCCTGCTCCTCCATGGGATCTCGATGTTGGTGTTACACGCCTTAACTTCCTTCCCCTTCGAACCGGCAGCTACATGTGATCTAAAATTTCTGTCGTGGAAGACTGCTTTTCTGGTGGCAATTACTTCTGCCAGAAGAGTTTCAGAGCTTCAAGCTTTGTCTGTAAAACCTCCGTACTTGGTTTTTCACAAAGACAGAGTATCTCTCAGGCCAAATCCTTCCTTTGTCCCTAAAGTTTGTTCCAGTTTCTGCCTACAACAATCATTAGAACTTCCAGTCTTCTTTCCGAAATATTCTAACAAAGCGGAATTCATATTCCACACATTAGATGTCCACAGGCAGTTGCGTTTTTATTTAGATAGGACCAAACAAACAAGGAAAACAGATCAGTTGTTTGTATCCTTTGCAGACAATAAATTGGGCAAAGCTGTCGCAAAGGTCACTATTGCCAAATGGATCAGGGACTGTATTACTCAAGCCTATTCTTATTCTAACAAAGAGCTTACCACCTCTGTCAAAGGTCATTCTACAAGGGCTATGGCTACTTCGATAGCATTTCATTCTAAGCTTGCCATTAGTGACATTTGTGCTGCGGCTACATGGTCTTCCCCGCACACTTTCATTTCCCACTACAAATTGGATATGGCATCTAGAGGACGAGCTTCATTTGGTTCCACAGTGCTCAGGAGTGTTTTCCAATGAGCCACCCAGGATTTAGGTGCTAGGGACGCTGTCCCATCAGTACCGAATGTAGGCGAGATAGGATCACATAACATCTTTTAGTTATGTACTTACCATAACTTTAGATGTTTGGGATCCATCTCACATTCAATAACCCACCCTCCTTCCCCCTTCCTTGGAGATCAGAGGATATCAGAAGGTCCGAATTCTGTTGTTTCATCTCGAAACATCTAACAATGTTATATAAACAAGTTGTGCATGTGTGCATGAATGCGGACAAACAAGATCTGGGGAATTAGTGGTGGTGCATCCTGGGATAAGAAATAGCTCCGCCAATAAGAGGCCTCGCTCTATAGCATAGCGTGCCGAGTTGGAGCCGAGGGATCGGATCCGAGCCCATCAGTACAGAATGTAGGCGAGATGGATCCCAAACATCTAAAGTTATGGTAAGTACATAACTAAAAGTTTAGCGAGGCCTGCCATTTCTGAAGGCGTTTTCAGGCCTACCACCTTCTCTATTAAATCATTCACTAAATCTAAAGCTCCAATGAAAATTAAAAAGCAGGGTCCTCAGACCTCCTCTCAAGGCCCCATGCCTAAAAAACAGATGCTTAAAATGGCTGAGGATTTGATTACACTCATCAGGGGTTCTCAGCCCCCCTCAGACAAAAGACCCAGGTTGGAGGAAGACCACCCTTCCTCAGACCAGGCTTCTATTAACTCAGACCTTTCTGAGGACCAGGATTATGCCTATTCCCCATTTGAAGACTCTGATGCTGAGGAGTCTATTCCATCGGTCTCCCCCCCCTGAGGACTACTCTTTTTGGGAAACCCTACATACATTAAGAGAGCACTTCCACTGGGAAGGCCAAGATTACTCAGATTCCAAGAAAAGGCTCAGGGAATTTCTGCTGCTTCCCCAGCATAGGCCCCTGACTATTCCTCCTGTCTTAGATATTTTGGATGATGTGTACGCAGAAGCCAGTCTTAATCCAGACTCTTTACCTTCTGCCCCTGTTAAACCAGACAGATATTACCGGGTTCCTGATTCTCACCAGTTCCTTTATAAAAGCCCTTCTGCTGACCCAGATACTATTTCCCAGGGTCCCAAGGGGATTAAGGCCTCTACTGCTAAAAACCCTTTACCATCAGAGAGAGATTCCAGAGCATTAGAAAGGTGGGGGGAAAAGGTGTATACATCAGCCACTTTAACCATGAGGGCATTAAACTGTCAATTTCATATGTTAAAGTACCAGCAGTTCTTGCTATCTCAGCTGAAAAGCAAAATGACACAACCAGAACAACCAGATTTGAAAGAGTTGCAGGATTTGTTACATGGAGCAGAACAAGTGGGGAAACATACCTTACAGTGTGGTTTTGATGCTTTAGAGGCCTCTTGTAGAGCTGCTGTCACGGGGTCTGTCATACGTAGACATGCTTGGCTCAAAGAGCAAACCCTACCAGATCATGTCAAAGCAAAGTTATTAGATGCACCACTACAAAAAGATGTATTGTTCGGTGTTAAAGCTGAGGAGGTGCTAAAGAAAATGGAGGAAAAAGCAAAATCTATGCAAACAGTTAAAGATTTCTTGCAGGTGCAGCCTCCATGGTTCAGCAGAAACTGGCCTTCAAAAAATTGGGCCTTTCCAGCCACGGACAAACCCCAAAGGGGTAGATACAGACGCCCTAGGGGTAGAGGGCAACCTCAAGGATCTTACAGAGCTAGGCAGTGGCAAGCACCAGCCCCAAGAGGTGGAGAAGATAGGCCACAGTCATTTAGAAAACAGACGCAATGACTTTCCCCTATGCCTGCCAAACAAAACTATAATGGCAGCACCTCTGGGCGGAAAACTGGCCTTATTTTCAAAAAACTGGCACACTGTTACAAAGGACAAATGGATTCTGGATATTATAGATAGAGGCTACAGGTTCCACTTTCACACCCTTCCAAAAATGAGAGGCATGCCAAACCTGCCACAAAATCAATGGGCAGAGGCACAAAAATAAATTTCCGCTCTCATGGATATGAAAGCAATTCAAGAGGTACCTGCAAAAGAACAAGGTCAAGGTTTTTATTCAAGACTATTTATGGTACCAAGGAAGGACAAAGATTGGAGACCCATCTTAGACCTATCTATTCTAAACACATATCTAGAGGTACCAAAATTCAAGATGCTCACATTACAGCAGCTTCTTCCCATGCTGGGCAAGGAGTCTTGGCTGGTAACGTTGGACCTCAAGGAGGCATACCTGCATGTCCCTATCAGACAAGATTACAGAAGATACCTCAGATTTCTTGCAGGTTCAACCCATTATCAATTCTCTGCATTGCCCTTTGGCTTATCTACTGCGCCCAGAGTGTTCACGAAATGCCTGGCATCAGTAATTGCTTTCTGCAGACAACGAGAAATACAAATCTACCCATATCTGGATGACTGCCTGATCCAAGTGGACAGCAAGGACATTCTATTGCAGCATCTGGCGTTTGTAATAAAACTGTTAAACTGCCTGGGGTACACAGTGAACAAAAAGAAATCAAAACTAATACCCTCTCAACAGATAATTTTCCTGGGCGCCAGCTTAAATACAAAGGCCCAGATGGCTTACCTCACGCCAGACAAACAAGGGCACCTGTCTCAATACTTCAACAAAATGGCCACTTTAACCAGGCTAACTGCAAGGAAAATCCTGCAGGCTCTGGGGTTCATGGCATCTTGCATCCTACTAATACCCTTTGCAAAGCTGCATATGAGGAAACTACAATGGTACCTCACAAACTTATGGTCTCAACACAGCCACAGCTTGGAAACAATTTTACCACTCATTCCATGCCTTCAAAAGGAATTTTTGTGGTGGGCTCAAGCATGCCAAAGAAACACGGGTCTCCCTTTCTGTATACCACAAGCAAGTCAAATCATCACAACAGACGCCTCAGACTATGCCTGGGGAGCACACATGGCGGATCAGTGCATCCAGGGAAAATGGTCCCAAAAACAGATGCACCTACACATCAACCAAAAGGAGATGCTAGCTGTGCAAAATGCTCTTATGACCTTCAAGG
Source organism: Protopterus annectens (assembly GCF_019279795.1). NCBI lineage: Eukaryota > Metazoa > Chordata > Ceratodontiformes > Protopteridae > Protopterus > Protopterus annectens. The sequence goes on along the minus strand of NC_056744.1, from coordinate 104,389,532 downwards.
ACCTACTGCATCCAGGCCAGCTATTAATAAGGACAGACAACACCACAGTCATGTGGTACATAAACAAACAGGGAGGGAGGCATTCATACCCCCTGTGCAGGCAAGCTATGACCCTGTGGAATACAGCATTGGAATTACAACTTCAACTACAGGCACAATTCCTGCCAGGGAAGGAAAACACACTGGCAGACAACCTAAGCAGAAATATGACAGACCCACACGAATGGAAGTTGCATCCTCAAGTCTTCTCAAAGATAACTCAGGCATGGGGACAGCCAGACATAGATCTATTTGCTACCCACAGAAATTACCAGTTGGAAAAATTCTGCTCAAGGACCTATCATCCACAGGCCTGGAAAGTGGACGCACTCTCTTTCAATTGGACAGCATTGACAGTCTATGCCTTCCCGCCTCTACCTCTATTGACCAAAGTTCTATTAAAAACCAGAGCAGAGAGGCCACAAATGATTCTCATTGCTCCAGATTGGCCACGACAGCACTGGTATCCTCTCCTAAAGAGCCTGTCACACTCACCACCATGGATCCTACCTCAAGTTCCTCTTCTGTTGTCCCAGCACAACTACAAGACCCTTCACAGCCAGCTCAGAACTCTAAATCTAGCTGCATGGAAAATACCTTAATTTGCCAACAGACTCTCCTCTCCAAGGAGGTACAGGATGTCATCTTGGAGGCCAGGAGACCCTCCACTAGAAAAACCTACTCCGCCAAATGGAAACGATTTTGTTCCTGGAATCAAGCAAAGGGCCAGAATCCTTGGGTAATAAATATACCTCAGATTTTACAGTACCTAGCTGAGTTGTTAAACAGTGGCCTTTCCTTCTCTTCCATCAAGATCCACGCTTCAGCCGTTTCAGCACAATACAATACGGATCCTCCTTTATTCTCACATCCTCTATTAAGGCAGATCCTCAGAGGGGCAAAAAACATAAAACCCCCACGGAAACCACCAGCTCCAGCTTGGGATCTCAACTTCGTATTGAAGAAGCTGACACTGCCTCCTTTTGAACCGGCTTCTTCAGCAGAACTACAATACTTGTTGTTGAAAACAGCCTTGCTTCTGGCTATTACCTCAGCACGCAGGGTTTCGGAGCTACAGGCCCTCATGGCTGTGCAACCATTCATCATTTTCCATCAGGACAGGGTTTCCTTACGAACCAACCCTTCCTTCATGCCAAAGGTAATATCCAGTGTGGCTTTGAATCAGACTATTCATTTACCTACCTTCTATCCAAATCCACAGAACAAAGGGGGAGAGGCTACTACACTCCTTGGATATTCACAGGCAACTTCGTTATTACTTGAACAGAACAAAGTCATTCAGGAAATCTGAGCAACTCTTTGTGTCCTATGCTACAGGTGCTCCGGGAAAGGCTATTTCCAAACAGACTATTTCAAAATGGATAGCCCACTGCATACACTTTTGTTATTCATTTCATGGAAAATCAGTGCCTGGATACATCAGACCCCACTCCACCAGGGCTACAGCTACCTCAACAGTTTTCCTCAGGGGGGTCCCTACCAAGGACATTTTGGAAGCAGCTACTTGGAGTTCAGTGCACACTTTCACCAAGCACTACCACCTGCCACTATACTCAAAATCTAGAGCGGGCTTTGCCACAGCAGTCCTGCAGGGCATTCTAGCCCCTCCAAATTCCGCTTAGTACCAGCCACCCTTACTTAGCCTTGGGATTCTACCCAAGTGTGATGACTGCAGCTGTATGCACGATGAACATAGTACAGTTTTGTACCTACCATAAATGTAGATGTTCAAGTGCTCATACAGCTGCAGTCCAGGTTACCCTCCCTCCATCCCCTCTTAGAACAGGGCTTATGACAAACACCCTTAGCATACAACCTATTTGGGGTATTCCTTTATGGTGTATTTGCTTGCAACTACTGTTTTGATTTATCTACTTATGTATGTTTGCATAACATCATGTATTGCCTTCCTTTCTGGGGGCACCTGACATCTGGGGCAAGAAAAACTGAAGAAAATGGTGTCGGCTGCCTCTTTTTATACCCATGCCGCACTGACGTCAGGGAAGAAGCGACGACAACCGACGCCGGACCTAGACTTTGGAATTCGGCCGACCGAGGACCCGCCTGACGGCAGGATAACCCAAGTGTGATGACTGCAGCTGTATGAGCACTCGAACATCTACATTTATGGTAGGTACAAAACTGTACTTTCTCCTGCTTAATGTTAGAAGTCTAAACATGAAGCTGCACTCCTTGGAAGCACTCCTCACCTTAGACATCGCTGAAGTCTGTGCAGTCACTGAGACATGGTTCAAGGCTGCAGAGAGCACCCCAGCCTTGCATGGCTACAATGCCTTCCACACATTCAGACCTCAAAATGAGCATGAAAGAACCAAAGGTGAAGGGGTATCCATCTTCACTAAAGCTAAGTGCCTGGTTGAACAATATGACTGTCTCAAACTACTCCATGTCCAATTAACTTTAGGCAGAATACCCTACCACATCATTCCTAGGTATAGGTCCCACACCATGAACCAAGAAAAGTACATCATCTACCAGGACGTATTGGAACCACTCTCCATGCTTCCATCAACTGGGTGACATATATGATTGCAGGCATGCTCGCCCAGAGGTTCCTGGACTTTAATTCAAATGGTCTAGAACAGATTGTCTGCACCCCCCCAAGGGACAAAAATGCCCCAGACATAGTACTTGCCAACATGGAGAGTCACTCTACCCCCCGTGTGATGCCTTCCCTGGTAAGGTCAAACCATAAAACTGTCTCGTTCGAAGTAACTGTTGGATCTGACACCCCCACATGAGCAAAAAAAATACTGAACTTTTCCAAAGCTAACTTCAGAGTACTAAGCGATGGTTTAAAAAGTTTGTCCCATGCACTCCTAGATGACAGTGACTGCTATGCAGAGGTGTACTTGGATGCCCTGTACTAACACTTAAGCAGCTGTATAGACTCGGTTGTACCTGACCGGATCAAAACCAGGTCCTCCCAAAAAAACTAGCCACCTTGGTGGACCTCAAGTATAAACAAGTTATACAACAAGAGGAAGAAACTGATATCTAAGAATAAGAGGGACCTGACTCAGGAAAGGAAGAATTCCCTCTTCAGCTTGAGCAAATCAGAAAGCTCTTGAAATCCTCTAATGCTAAGTATGAAGCTAAAATAGAATTCCTAGCTAAGGATAATCATAAGGTATTTTTCAATTATGTCCGAAACCTAAAAGGGAATGTCCAGTTTTGTGCAGAACTGTTAATAGATGGTATCACTCATACTGCACTGGAGGAAATTGCCAATCTGCAAGCTGACAGATTTGGTGCAAACTTCGGGTCTATATTATATATTCGAAGTTTCAAAACTTTGAACTTCATATGTTCGACAACATATGAGCGAAGTTTGAAACATCAAAAATATAATAAAAAATTTAAAAAAAAACTTACCTCTGAGCAGGGGGGCAAGCCCCCTGCACCCTCCCACCCCCCCTACTTAAATATACCAACTCCGAGATCGCACTTCAGTGCAGAAAAGGGAAATTTTCCCATTCTGTGCCATACGGAGCCTTTGCTTTTCACCTTCAAACTTTTTAAAGTTCAATCATATTGTGTCGACCATATGACATTCGAACTTTAAAACATTTGAATAATTAATAGGGACCCCAAACTTCACCCCCCTGACCCCACTGGCTATTCCCAAAAGCATACCCGACTCCATTCTTCTGTCTAGTATCTCTAGAAATCAGGTCTTATCTGCAGTCTCCAAGGCCAAGAACACTGCCTCAGTGGGACTAGATAACATCCTAGGATGCTTATTAAGCAATCTAAAACTGGACTTGGCAGACCCACTTAGAGCCGTCTCTCTAACCATAGCCTGAGAACTGGCTTTCTTCCAGCTGAGTGAAGAACAGCAACAGTAATCCCCTTGCACAAAGAGGTGCCATCAGCAGATCCTGGGAACTATAGATCCATCAGTCTGACCAGTGTCATCTGCAAAGCCATTAAAAGAGTCATCATGGACCTTATCAACAAGGACATAGACAACCTTCAAAGTCTAGACCTATCCTAATTTGGCTTAAAGGGTAGATCATGCCTATTAAAGTTGGTGGAGTTCTTCGAGAAAGTCACCAAAGCCCTGGATGAAGGTAAGACAGTGCATACCACCTATCTTGACTTGGCCAAGGCTTTTGACACAATTCACCACTCTGGTATCATTGAAAAACTCTCTCAGTTAGGGATTAACCCTTGCATCACGAGATGGGTAGTCAGCTGGCTCACTGACAGAACACATACTGTCAAAGTTGGTGACTCCACCTCTACCAGTAAACCCATCACCAGTGGCGTACCACAAGGTTCTGTGCTGGGTCCTTTACTGTTCAGAATCTACTTACTGGAAGTCCAGGCTAAATTAGATGGCCTTTGGCTTAAGAAGGTTGCTGATGATTGCAAATCTGACACTGTTTCACACCAAAAACGTGTGAACCAACTAGCCACCTTAAACTTCTCTCACTGTACCCTGTCATGGTTCCATAGTTACCTGTCAAACAGACAGAAAGCTGCCAAATGGCAAGACAGTTTATCCTTTACTTATCCTATCTTACCAGTCTCAGTAGGAGTACCCCAAGGTTCCATACTTTTCCCACTTCTCTTTTCTCTTTTTACTAGCTACCTTAATTCAGCCACCACATCATCTGCTCTGCCACCTCAATCCCTGAACTCTTGCAAAAAACACAAAAAGCATTTACAGATGTTGAACACTACCTTTCTGACAAACATCTAGTACTCAACTCCAATAAGTTCAAACTTGTATTATTCACCAACAATACAATATCTGAACCCCCCATCCCATTTACCTTTTACTCCTCTAATAACACCAGGAAAGAACTCATGGACCACAAAAAACTTCTGGGTGTCACCATTGACAAATCCCTCAGTTATGACCTGCACATATCCCAAACATTCAGAAAGGTCCACATAAAACTCTGGGCACTCTACAGAGCAAAACCACCAAAATAGCCATTGCCCAAAGCTATCTGCTATCCACTCTATTATATGCCTCACCAATATTCACTAATTTAAAGAAAACAAATCTAAATAAACTGGATGCCTACTACAACAAAATAGTCAGGTTTACCACCAGCCTCCCACACAGAACACACCATTGTTCAGCTCTTCATAAACTAGATTGTCTGGAACTTCCAAACCTATGATACCTCAACTCACAATTTGCTACTCCATCATGTACCAACCAGGTAAATGTCCAGCCCTAAGAAACCTCGTAAAACCCTACACTAGCAATAGAATCCTCCACTCATCAGACAAACTTCTTCTAGAAGTCCCTAAGACCAATAATACCTACAGAGATGCCTTATTCTCAAAACATATCTCCAAAATCTGGAACTCAATACCCCAGTCCATTCTTTGCAGTGCTAACCCCACCAAATTCAAATTTATTCTTAAGATCCATTTCTCTAATAACTGGCTATGCTCCTGCTCATCACCAGGGTGATCCATCAGCAAAATCTTAACACTATTCATCCCGTATTTTACTCTCTGTGAGTCTTTCATTCAAAACCTTTCTCCAATTTATTACTGTATGTTCTTATTTTAACTGCTTTACTTGGTGATAATGCTATCCCACTCCCATGAGACAAATATATGTATTGCAATGTTCTGTAGTATTACTTTCAACTACTAACAATTTTTGTGTAATATGCATTACTAACCTCCCCTACTGCACTATTGTATTACTATTAGTATTTTTTACTTATTTTTTATTCTTTTGTCTTCAACTCATTGGATTTGTATGACTGTTTTCCTATGTAACATGTTATCCCCCCTTTTTTTTTTTTTTTTTAATGTCTGTGCAACATTACTTACTATGTAGCTTGGAGCATTTCTCCTCAGGCCTCTGCTGAAAATGGGCCTTTTTTTCTCAGGCTGAGTCATACACTCTCAGTAAACAAATGTAAAATAAATAAGTAAAATAAAATTTGGTGCAATCATTGAGTCCCCCAGTAATGTTAACATAGTACAGGAAGGGCTAACACAGACAAATGACTGGTGCCAAAGCCATGGTCTAAAACTAAACGCTAAAAAGTGCATTATTGTTCACTGCTAACTACACTATTGACAACACCCTGCTAAGCTCAAACCGAGTGGTGAGACCTAGGAACACAGGTAGATAGCCATCTGAACTTCAAACACCTAGTTTCCTCTGATAAAGAAAGCATTCTAGGTTATGCATGTCATAAGTAAGGGCATCTCATCCAGGGCTTATCAGACCAGTAGGGCATCACATCCAAGGCTCATCAGACCAGTAATAGAGTACAATGCTTCTTTTTGCATGTACCTCAACAGACACCTGCAACAGCTGGAGTGACTACAGAGGTTCCCTCACCAAGGAAAAAAAGGGCCTCTAAACCATGATGTACATGGATAGACTAAAAGCCTTGTCACTGTACTGTGTATCGTTTAGGCTGCTGAGAGGCGAGTTGTACCTGGCCTACAGGGCAGACTCAAACCCTGCTCTGATGGATATGCTTCACATATACAAATCTAACAACACAAGAGTCACTCGCTGTAGGGATCTTAACCTTGCCTGCGACATTAACAGAACATGCTGGAGAGACAAATCTGTCTTCCAGAGACTGCCGCTCCTCTGGAGCGAACTTCTAGTTCATGTGAAGCAGAGCTCCTCACTGATCCTATTCATGTGCAACCTGGACAAATGGATGGGAGACCGCAAATTCACCCGGGGGGTGGCACTGATGTCCCTCATGGACAAGGGGAGTCTGTGTTGACCATAGGCTAGCTCTACAAAATAACTTCACTTAATAAGGACAGATGAGGCAACTTGGGATTAACATGGCAAGGCTTGTAATGGCTCTAGGGCTGCTAGCCTAGCAACCTCCTATGAACCTGTGAAAAGAGAACAGTGGAAAGATTTTCATGAGATCAAAAGGAAATTAAAAAAAAAAAACTTTGGCAAAATCTGAATTTTGAATTGCGTACAGATGCCATGTTTAATTTTTCTCTTTTGGATGATGAATCTTTGCTTAACAAGGAGTAAGAGTTATCTGTATGATGTAGGCAATAGTGTTGACATTACGATAGGAAATATGGTCTTGGTTATCTTATATGTCCTATAGCACACTTATTTAATAAAAATAATTTTGCAAGAAAGTCTTCCAAAAAAATAGCACAAGACTTGTTTCTTGTTCCCATGTACAAAAAAGCAGGTAAGTCTCCAGCTATAACCTGTTACATCATAGTCTCCACAATCAAAAGTGTTTGAAAATGCTTGAGCATGTTTAGAAGCAACTTTTTAGCAGATTTCCAGCTTCAGTTTTTGCAAGGAGGGTGGTAATGCATCTCAAGACTACAAGTACTGGGAGCAGACACCAGCAGCAAACTGTCTCAGCCGTGGTAGTCCTACATCATTCTATGCTGAGTACTAGGGGGTGGTGTTATGGATAGGGCATATTAAAAAAAAACAGTGTGGTCTAGTATGGTATTGTACTGGGACACCTCACTTCCAGAGGGTTTGGATTAGGTCCTAGGAATGTCAGGAATGACTCTCTAATCATCTGAGATGGAAGAGGGGAACCAGCGAATATGCTTCTTAAGATAAAAAGAAAAAATTATTTAAACTCTTTCTGCATTAGTTTTGGACCAGGTTGTATTGGCTGTATTTATAGACTTGACAAAAGCTTTTTATGGTATGACATAATGATGTATTTAAGCAATAACCGATGACGTGGTGTGGTATATTGAAGATTTACCCACGGTTGGCGTGGTTTAATTGTGAGGGTGAAGCCCGAGTGATTAAATAAAGCCAACCGTGGGTAAATTTCAATATACCACAACCATGGTGTCGGTTATTGCTATTATACAATGACATTATTTAAGAAAAAAATACTTCCTTTTCTTAAACATTGACTTTGTATAACGGCGCATTACTGTTCTTCTGCCGATGGTGGTATACTGCTTCCTAGTGTTGATGTTCTGCGCGTGCGTATGAGACTTGCATTCCGACGCATACCGAGAACATCAATACTTTGAAACAGAAGCAACGGAGAAAAGAAATTCTCAGTTGCTCCGTTTTTTTTTTTGTTTTTTTTTTTTATTAAAAAAAAAAAAAAGGTTTTGGACACTTATTGGACACTCTAAATTGGCCCAAGGTGTGAGTGCGTGCATATGTGTGCCTTCTGTGGAAGGCTGGATGCCGGGCTGGCAACTCAACACTGTAAAACTCCACTGCCAATCATGAGCAGACAGGTGATCCGCAGTGGCGACCCCTAACCGGAAAAAGCCGAAAGAAGAAGATACCAACGGAAAAAAGTCTGTGCGACCAGACCTTTTTCCGTTGGTATATTGTGGGATTTACAATGGGCACGCTGGCCAATCAGCATGCACGTTTTGGAATATTAATGGGGGATCATTGTATAGTCAGCATTTTTCAATGCCTAAAAGTAGACATGGATTCATTTCCGCTCCCAGGTACGTATTTAACTAGTGGAGGTAATGTTAACAGGATAGCTTGTTTCTCATTATGTGGCAGATTTGGATCGTGTGCTGATTGCATTATGCTAGTACAGTATACTGAGCAGTTGATTTTTAATCTGCCATATTGAGATTAGAAACTAATTTCATTGTTATTCAAACAGGGCAAAAGAGCAGTTTGGCCAATAAATGTATCTACATCTTGTTTTGGGTATCATCTTTTTTTTCTGTTAGAATTCTATCTGGTTGTAAGAAATTTAAATGGAGAAGCAGTTAATAAGTTGCATTTTAGAAAAGCATATGTCTAGCTTATGTGTTATATACCAGAGACCAGTTCAATATATAGTATACATGTTCATGTTTAAAAGGGGAAACAAAGGACTGTTAGAGAAGTCTCTCTAATTAGCCATATTAAATTATAGGTTGATAATTTGTTGCAGTTGTAATAAAGTGCAGGTTATAAGATGCTGAAGGCCTGCTACAATTTTCATGAGGTTTGTTATAGGTTTTACCCATTCAAATCATTGTTTGAATTTTATAAAACTGCTTTAGAATCTTTACTAGAAAAAAAGAATATTAGTGCATTTGGCTAGTTTGTTGTGATATAGATCATTAAGATACTTCTGAAACACCCACGTAAGCTGTTTTTGTTGGGCAAATTCATTTCTATACAGTCTAAATGCTATCCGTTGGAGATTCTGCAGTTTAGAAAATAAGCAAGTAACAGACATCATCTGTCCTCAGAGCTGTTTTTCTAAGATATGCACTTCCTTACCATGCATGTCTCTGAAAGTAGCCTGAAATTTTATTACGCTACAAAATGTTTTCATACTTGTGCATGTATGTTATATTGTCCTATATGTTGTATGCGATAAACTTTGTTTTTATTGTCTTGGCATTTTAGTGAACAGGTCACTGGCTGTAATTAACAACTAAAATATACTTTGATACTTGTTTAATCTGTCATTTTATTTGCATTTTTTATTGCAAGGTCATTCGTGATAACAATCGCATCTTGTTTTGCATAGATGCCTAAACTGTGCTGATTCTATTTACAAAACTGAAATAAAATATTAGTGCTTTAAAAGGTATTACTGTCTTAAAGACTTCTCCCTTTGCACAGGTCTTAATAGAAGGGCCTTTCACACAGCTGTTGCATTAGTGACTCACATTCAGGAGTATGATTGTAAAGAATCCCGCTATGTTTATCGTATTGATCACTGCTGTAGTAGCCTTAACTGTATTTTTTATATCCTACACAGGATAGAACACCCAGACAGCTTCCAAAGCTTCAGGGGCACTTTCTATGAGCCAGGGCATTTAGTCAGCTTGAGCTGAGCTGTAGAAAAAATGGTTGGAGTGCCAAGCCTTTCAAAGGTTTCCTGGTGCCGAAGCATGCTCCTTTTGTGGGCTTTTGAGGATCGACAGCCTGCTAAGGCTTTCTATTGCGGGGCAGATAAGTTTCCTTGGGGGAACTTCTACTTATCCCCTCCATTTTATTTTTGTGACTAAAACTGAACTTTTCCTGTGAAGTTAGTTATTTTGTTAGGAAAACATGTTTACATAGACTCACATGACTTTTATTAACTTTCAAACAGGAGCATTACTTTTTACTTTTGTGGGTAAAAAAGTAGTTTAAACTTAATTTAAGACTACCTTTTCCAGGGTAAAAGTTTTTTTTTTTTTTTTTTTTTACTTTTGTGGCTGGGGTAAACATTTAAAGTGCTTTCAACTGTGTTTTTAGTGGAAAAAGTTAAAGTTATTTTTTTTTAAACTGCTACAAACTTGTTTTGCAGACTACTGCTGCCAGGCTTCCCCAGGACATGGGCATCTTTTCCAGCTTTTCCATGAGGAATGTATATATTGTTTAGGGGCTCTGCACCTGGATGCTGAATGCAACATTTGTGCCGATTCCGCCCCAGGGCCTTGCACAGCACCGCAGTAAGCTTCTCTTTAAAGGTATTTCTCGGGGGGGGGGCTATGTTTCCCGTTCTAAGGCTTTATGTTTGGATCCCAAGAGGAAGACCCCTTCCATGCCCTCTGTGGCTTCCAAAAAGCTGTGGCTGTTGGATCCTATATCCCCAGATCCGCCTTCAGCCCGGACCATCTCTGATCACAGTTCTTTGGATTCTTCTTCCAGATCCAACGCCTTCTCAGATCAGAGCCCACAGATCCGGCCAAGATCAGGCCAGCCTCAGATCCGACCATTTCATCAGATCTGATTGCTCTTTCTGCTTGGGTATAATTATTGAAGATACAGCTTCACTTAGTTCCTCCAGGCATTTATTCCATTCAGCTCCTAGAGCCTGGAGCTGAACCCCAGAACACAGACCTAGATCCTTAGGGTCTCCAGCCAGGTCTGTCCACTCCTCCTTTTCCTCCAGATAGTCCAAGAGTTTGTTGCCTTCTGACTTGGACAGGATGATGAGGAGCTTCCTCAAAGCCCAAATAGAGTTGGAGCTTCTGGCGTCCCGCTCCGTCAGGCTAGGGGGCTTCTCCAATCCCTGTTCGCCACTGTCTTCCAACTCCAGGGGCTTTGGAATCTTGGGACTCGAACTCCCACAGTCAGACCCTGGCGAGGTCAAGTATTTCCTTTTTCTCTACCCCGTCAGGGTCCTTGGCCTGCTCTGTTCCTCCACCCTTGGACAAGAGTGTGTCCCATGCTAGAGTGGTTGTTGTCATCTCCATGAGGATGGGGACTGGTCCGGTATTTTCAGACCGATCTCTTCCCCTGGGGGCCTAGGTCCTCGACAGCTCCGGACCGGTATCATCCGGGGGTTGCGGTGCTGTATTGGAGCTCATTCCTCCTCTCCTGGGGACTTCTGTCTCAGAGATCAGGGACGAGACCACTTCCAGCCCCTTCGCCTTCTGATTGGTAGAGAGAACCTCCTCCAGGACTGGAGCTGCACCTCCTGCCCCTCCAGGTCCATTCCTCTCTCTAGCTTGGGTGGTGAGGCCTCCCATCCTGTCCTGAGGCATCCCTCCTGTCTGAGCCTTCCGGGATTTCTTCCCCTCACGGGAGTCCCTGCATCTTTCGAGTCCTCCCTGGAGCCCACCACAGAGGAGGTACCTTGTAAGAGGAAGTGAAAGAAGAAGCCATTAGACTCACCCACAGAGTCCCTCACAGATGACACAGACCTTGATGAAGGCAAGGGGTCCCCATAGATCTCCACTTGATGATGTCTTCTTTGGGGACATCCTTGAGATCCTGAAGCAGAAGGGTGGATTTTCTCCCCAACCCATCTTCGTAGGAGTTTGTGTTCCTGAAGACTTTCAGGACAGGCCTGTCTTCCTCCTAGGTGTCTCCCCTGCTGACAAGTTGGATGATCTCATCGCCAGCAGAGCATAGAAGGAGGGGCCAAATGAGCTGATAACTTCCCTATTCCCCCATTGGACCGCCTCTTCTGGAGTAAAGGAGTTGCAGTTGATGCTAGTGTGAGTTGCCATGACTATCAAGAAGGAGCTGGTCCATCCCCTGTACAGGGAGTCTCAAGCAATAGACCGGCATGGAAGTGTAGGTTTGCCTCTGCTATGTTTGAACTGAGGGCAGTTAATTACTTGGCATACTTCACATGCCTCCAAAGGGACATGGTGACTTAGCCAAAGAGCTCACCACTTCTGTTATAGAGTTGATATCGGCAGAGGACCTCAAGAAGGTGTCTCCCAAGCTTTCTGCTCTGACGGCCTTAGCTAATTACTTGATGATGTTAATTTCCAGTGCTGTGGAAGCTACCTCTTGAGCAGCAGGTTGCGGCATATCTATAAGGTGGCATGCTTGATTGTGACTGTGCATTTGCGGAACCCTTCAAAGTGTCCTTTACCAGTGCTGTCTTTGATGGGTCCACCCTCTTTGGGTCCTCCATCAGGGACACTTTGACCGATAGTGAACAGCAAGGGAAGACTTTCTTCACAGTTGGAGTCAAGTTTTCTACTCCTCAGAGGTCTTTCTCAAAGACTCGACAAGGAGCGAAGAAGATGTGGTTCTGGAAGTCTGTCTTCCAGGATGCTCTGGATGATTCCTCTTCCAGAGGCAGGGGAAGAGAATTCATTGTAGACGCCACCCTAGAGGCAGAGGGGGACCTCATAATCAGGGCTCCAGGGAACCCATCTCTGAGCAGCCCTTTCAGCGCTCCTGAGACATTACCCGACTGCGCTGCCCTGGATGCAGTCGGGAGTCACATTTCCTTTCACCCACTATCCTGGACAGACATTACCTCCAATCAGTGAGTGTTAAACATCGTTTCCAGTGGTTATATTATTTCCTTTTTGCAACACTGTCTGACTCAGAGGTATCTCCCAGATGTTCCATCCTGTCAGAGGGAGATGGCCTTTAACGAAGTTCAACAGCTTCTTCAAAATGAGCTATCCAAGAGGTCTCAACAGGACAAAGAGGATCCGGAACTTACTCTTGCTTCTATTATTTAATGCAAAAAAAAAAATGGGGACCTGCGTCCTATTTTGGACCTAAGCAAGCTGAATCTGTCTGTCAGAAAGTCCAAGTTCCAGATGGTCACTGTTCAAGCCATTCTGCCTGTCTTAAGCAAGGACAATTGGATATGCTCAGTGGATCTCCAGGACACTTAATGTCATATCAAGATAGACAGGCACTCCAGGAGACACCTTCGCTTTCGGTTAGGGGCCAGTCATTACCAGTTTAGAGTCCTGCCCTTTGGTCTCAACACAGCACCCCTGGGTGTTCACCAAATGTATGGCATTGATAGTGGTTCACATGTGGCTGCAGGGGTTGATTGACTCCTCACGGCACCCACGAGGCATCGACTGTCACAGGCTGTCCACTATGTCCTACTCTTGTTCAATCAGTTGGGCATTACAATCAATCCTTCGAAGTCAAATCTGGTCCTTACACAGAGGTTGGAATTCATGGGAGTCCAGCTAGACTCCATCTCAGAGATTGCAGTATTGCCATTACCCAGAGTCCAGTTGATCTGGTTTTAAATATTTTGCATCCTCCGGTCCACCTGATTCTTCGGACCTTAGGATCCATGGTCATGGCCATTCAGCTTGTCCCTCTGGCAAGCTATCATATGAGGGTTTTGCAGTGGACTCTGGCGGTTCAATGGTCCGTTCTGTCTCAACCTATGTCCATGTCCATAAAACTGATGCCTGTGTGCAGATGGCACCTTCGGTGGTATCAGTCTCAGGATCTCAGCTTAGGTAGGCCCTTTTCTCTCCCTCTGCTCAAGGCAATGGTGATCACAGACACTTCCCTGTTGGGGTGGGGGGCATTTTCAGGTGAGAACTGTTCAAGGCATGTGGTCCCCTGCAGAGACCAAGTTGCACATAAACATCCTAGAGATGAGAGCAGTTTTACTCACATTGCAAGACTTTCAGGACTGCCTTTCTCTGGGGCAGATTGCAATTCAAACGGACAACATGGCAGTGGTCTGGTATATCAGCAAGCAGGGGGGAACACATTCTTACACGTTGTGCAGAGAGGTCATGACATTGTGGGAATGGGTCCTCCAAGTGCTTTCTTCTTGCATTGCATATACCTGGGGAGTCCAACATGTTGGCCGACAAACTCATCATATCCATCTTGAGTCCTCATGAGTGGTCCCTCAATCCCATGCTGGCAAAGCAGATTTTCGACTGCTGGGTCAGCCATGTTGCAACCTCTTTGCCTCCTAAGCAACAACAAATGCAGCCTGTACTTCCCTCTGATCCCCCCTCCCAGGGAGTCACCGAAGGATGCTATAGTCCATGATTGGCCTCCAAGTCTCTTTTACGCTTATCCTCTTGTCCCTCTCATCCCCAAAATTTTGCAGAAAGCGCATCACCTGAGGATATCCCTGATTCTTATTGCCCCTTTCTGGCCTCGTCAACAATGGTTCCCCATCATCAGGCCTCATCTGAAGTGTATCCTCCCTGGATACTGAATCCCCTTCCGGGTCTGATCTTTCATCCTTTGGGGCCTCCTCTTCCAAATCTTCAGACCCTTCATCTAACCACATGGTTTCTTCAATTCCAGTGATCTTAAAACAGTCCAGGCTGCTTTCGCCCATCAAAAATATTATCTTGATTTCCCAGAAACCTTTCACCAGGAAGGTTTACAGTAGCAAATGGAAAAGGTTCTGTATCTAGTCTAAGAACAGGAGTCTGGATCCTTTTTCCACTTCTTTTTCTGATATCCTCTTGTTCTTGTCCTTCACGTTTTCAGGCTCCAGTTAGTGGCGATTTCTAATTTTCACGAGAGCAGTGAACCTACATTCTCTTCCAGGCTCTGTAAAGTGTTCATGAAGGGTGTTTTCCTTCTCAGGCTACAAGTTAAGGATCCCTCGCCTCATTGGAATTTAATCTTAGTGCTGCAGTCTCTAACCGAGTCCGTTTGAACCTGCCAGTTCATGTGATCTTAAATTTGTAACATGGAAAATGGCCTTCATGCTAGCCATAACTTCGGCTATGAGGGTTTCCGAATTGCAAGCTCCTTTCGATTGCTCCTTTGTATGTGGTCTTTGAAAAGGACAGAGTATCTCTTAAAACCAGTCCATCTTTTTTACCCCAGCTTGCTTCTGAATCCAGTCTAAACCAGTATATTCAGTTACCAGTTTTCTTTCCTAATTATTCCAATAAAGGAGAGCAGATTCTACATATCTTTGACGTACACAGGCAGTTAGGATTTTATCTGCATTGGACCAAGGAGTTTTGCAAATCTGATCAACTCTTTCTGGCTTTTTCCCCGAATAGACGGGGCCTTCCAGTTTCTAAGGTGACTATTTCTAAATGGATCTCCAGCTGCATTTCTACAGTCTGTTCCAACAAGCATCTTGCTGTTCCAGGGAAAGTTAGGGCTCATTCTACTAGGTCTGTGGCTACCTCCTCAGCTTTCATGGCTAGGCTCTTCATCGATGATATTTGTACTGCTGCCACTTGGTCTAGTCCTCACACCTGTATATCTCATTACAAACTGGATCTGGTTTCCAGGAGCAGGGCTTTCTTTGGCTCCACAGTGCTTCGACATGTCCTTCCTTGAGGCCTCCCAGGGTAAGTTATAGCTGGGGGACTCTGACCCTACTGTGAGGAATAATGACATGGATAACATCAGATAGTTATGTACTTACCACAACTTGGTGTCTGTGTTATCCTATGACATTATTCCTCACATTTCCCTCCCACCATCCTCCTGCCTTGTTGGATTTTCTGGGAAGTGTAGTGGGTCTAGGACTCCTTTTTGTTTCCCTTTTTCATTAGCTTCCTAACCTTGTAGCAAACTCATTCTGAGGTTTAGAGGGCAGCAGGAGATTATGGGAGAGGGAGGAGCTTAAGCCTTGCATCTGTCTATGCTAAAAGTTGCCGGCTTGGATCTGATATCTGATCCAAGACCCTTCTGTGAGAAATAATGATATAGGATAACACAGATTCCAAGTTATGCTAAGTGCATAACTCTTTTTCTCAACTGTGCATGGCTTCTAATCACTGTGTCACAGGCAGCTACACTGGCATAAGCACTTGGATGGTCACACATTTAACTGCATGGTTACTGATCATTTGCCTAACTTACATGTCAAGGAAGAGATAGTCTTATCCTGCTCCTGTCTAATGTGTTCCCCCCAGGACGTGATGTGATATGACAAAGAACCTTTTTCATCTAGTCTACCTCTGAAGATCTCTTCTTTGAAGAGACCAAAAGTTTAATGTGAAAACATTTTAAAG